>NW_022713155.1:360058-448324 GCF_011630105.1 Anneissia japonica
GCTTTATAGTCGAACTAATCAATCTTTAGACAAAATTATAATGAACACAGAAGTAATTTTAACATAAATATTTTACGGAATCCGTTCCTGAAATATACAAATAATAACATACCAAAAGCCCGAAAAAAATCTAATCTTGGGAACATTGTTCATTATAAAGATATTTAATGGGTTAAAATCAAACGCTTTATTGCACAACTGCTCTGCTGGAGGCGTATAAATGCGTCGTTGCCAAGTTGTTGCTATCGAAAAAATGTGAATTATAGGGTAATACGCCCGCGTGCGATCCAAAAGCGGGGAACACATGGGTTTGTCGCGTCAAAGGGATCTGTTGCCGAGTGATCTCCTTCTCAATAATACCTCCATAGTTACACATGTGAAATATACTGGAAGGGATTGAAACCCTTCCCACTGCGCTAAACCGCTTCTACAAATTTTACAGTGTACTCAAAAACATGTATTAATATATATTCAGTTCAGTTAAGAACTTAATGGGCATAGGCAGTTTACTTTATGGCTTAACATGTAATCATCATTTAAAGCTAAAGAGTAAATACTGTATTCTGCAGTAGAATTTACTGTATGACCGTTAGACCAAAAAGAAAAAAAAAAAAAAAAGTGTGTTGGCCACGTTTTGGGAAAATCCAAAACTTTTTTTTCCCTTTAACAACCAAAAATTTTAGATTCGTATTGCATACCATCCAGCAAAGTTGGCTAGGCCTTCGCCACCTAGCCTGGCCAAGGCTATTCCAGTCAAGGAAAAAAAAGCGAAAATGCTGACCCTGAATTTCGTAAAATTTGGGCCAATTGGGCGTGGCCAACACAATATTTTTTTTTTTATTTGGCCTTATTGATTGATTCTCCAGAGTAAATTAAATTTGTAATTTCAACCTGAAAGATTTTATGCAGAAAGCGATTAGTCACTGACAGCTTGACCCTGTAGTAGGATAGTTCATGCAATGACAATGGGGCGTTAAGTTCCCGGTTGGACAGACCAGTTTTGTTGGCTTGCTAAGAAAAAAATTGCGAGTTATATTTTCTAAAAGAACTTTAAAATAGTATGCGTCCTAGCTGACCTCTAAGTGGAAAATGTCATACTGTATGCTGTTTGACAGCTTTAAATACTAGTTAAACTGGCAAATCTTTTGACCTGTTCCGGACTATACTAAAAGAAAAGTATGTTCATATTGTACCTAACATTTATTATTATACAAACTCAACTTTATTTTAATGGGAACTTACTGATACTGTAATACAAAAAGATGGTTTGTCAATCTCTGTACTAAGTAACTTAATAAGAGAAAAAAAACCTCATAAATAAATCATTATGATCACTGAATTTGTGTTTGAATGCCATATTTGTTCTAACAGGTTCTTTGATGTAGTTCAGCAGATTGCTAAACAAAGTGCATGTAGATAATGTAAAGACTTTTAACACTGCCAGTATTGTAACTGTTGATACACTTGGTAAGGTAGTGTGGATCCTCAATACAATGCCCTGTTTTAGTGGTTGTTGGTTGATGTCATCAGACTTTCAAAAGGATGTTGATTGGCTGATTCCCAACTGCTGCTTCACAATAGATTATGACAATGACTTTTAGCCAGTGTTGTGATATGCAGTTTTAATTCAGGGGAAAACTTTCAGGTTTTTTTTTCTTGAGTTCCTTTTGTACTATTTTTAACAAAACGTGACTGATAATTTTTTTTCCTTTTCATGATTATTTAGTGTTTTTTTTTTAAATATTCCCTCTGATTTTTGCAACAAAAAAAAAGAAAAGAAAAACCAAAGTAATTCAGGAAGAGAAAACTAATACAAAGAAAGATCGCATTTTAAACTTTTTGATTTTCCCAACTCCCCAGTATTGTGATTGCGGTAAAAGTGTCCCAATTTAATGACTCATCCATATTTTTACTGTTGTTTAGTTAATATTTACAGTACATCTATTTCTTTTATTCCTTTGGCTTTAATTTTATGGAATTAATTGGATTTTTTAAATTTTTGTAAATTTAAGCATGGAGATTATATCATTTATAGCTCCCCAGAGATTATGTGCGCAGTGCCCTATACCCAAATGTTGCTTTCTCCAAGAGGACATTCTTTTTTTCCCCATAATTTTCAGTGGCAGATCCAGGAATTTGAAATAGGGGTCTAATAGGGTCTAATACCACTTCAGCCCCAACATGATTGAGGCTGAGGTATTAACACACTTAAGATTATGGCACATCAAGATGGCTGGAAATGGCACTTTCAGACTTTAAATTTGAATATAGTTTTCTTGTTTTTCAATTTTTTAAATAATTTGAAAAATTTAGGGGAAGGGGACCCAGGCCAGCAGGGTAGCCCTTGAATCCACCATCAATCAATGCGAGTATAAAACATACTTTAGGGGAGGGCTCAGTAGTGAATGTACTCCTAAAATGACAACAATCATGATTTAATTATGTACTCTTGGAAAGGGGTCGCAAGAGTTTTTTGTACTCTTACATAAGACGAGTGGCTGAGCGGTAAGGCAGGGGCGCCGCTAGCTACAACCTTAACATCGGCGCAGGTTCCAGCCGCTCCTCGCCCATGGTTCGGTTGGTAGAACCAAGTCTTCTCGGATAAGGACTTAAAAATGGAGGTCCAGTGTATACATCTGGCTCGTGTGCACTTTAAAGAACCCATTTCATCTTTTGGATGAGTAGGGGGTTACCCTAATGTTATGGTTCATTTCAGCCCCTGTCGTTGTGGAATGATGTGAACATGTATCTACCATGAAGCGCCTCTTTATGGCTGCTAGGTAGTCATGGACCACGTCCATACGCAATTCAGCACGATGACGCTGCAAGTTATGGGTTATTCTTCTACCTTTACCTATAACAAAAGCACTGTTACAAAACCAAAATATATGAAGGCCATTTCCTGCTTGACAAAAAGATTAAAACTTGGTTTTTCAAAGGTTGTACTACCTGTGGTAAAATCTAGACCAAATTCAATTGAATTGGTAATAATAAAGATAAATAACTTTGAATGAGGCAGATTGCCAGAGGTTATGTAGGAAGACTCTTTGGAAATTGATAGTGAGAAAATCCAAGACTTTTGAAATGTTTGGGACCTGTGCAAATATTTTATATGGGTCCGTTAATTTGCGAGAAAAATATTTTGTTGTTCTATAAAGCTTGCTATGCCAAAACCAGCATCAGTGACCAAGACAAGAAAATTTACGTTTTTAATATCGTAAAATCTCGAATTGAAGTCCTGGGCTTCTTTTTTTTTGGGGGGGGGCTTCTTTTCGTGGCTAATTAAAGAGGGGGGCTTCAATTCGAGATGGGCTTCAATTCAAGGTTTTAAGGTATATTTATAATCTCCCCATTATTAGGGGTAATGTACTAGAATTGACTATTGCCAAAGTTAAGAGTATTACGGCTACTCTGTACCAAAATATACAATACTGGCACATTCTATGCTAATTACTCAGTTTAACATGTAGCAACAGTACACTGGTTTTGGGATGACAAGCCTCATATAGTTTACAGAAAGGTATACTGCCACCAAAATAAAATACAAATAGGCCAATTGACAGACGTTTACAAAATAAATTAAATTTTGGGATAGAAAAACAATTGTTGAAAATTGGTTTCTTTTTTATGTTAATAACAATGTACTGTAGTTATTTTAATGAGCATTACCACATAGGCTTTTTTCCCTCAACCCTCATTGGGACCTACTGTATTGTAAGGGCCCAATTGTCCTCTGCCACAAATGTCTTCCCCATGTCAGACAGCTTTCTCCAAACCCTGATAACCCACTGTTAGTGTTACTGTGCCTGAATTTTGAAAGTGTAAATACTTACTGTATGTGGTAAGTTTTTTTTTTGTAGTTTTGAAGCCTTCCTAAGGTTTCCATTTAGACCATCAAAATGTAGGCACTGTAGGGTTATGTCAATTTATTTTTGCAATATTAGCACGACTTTTAACTTTGAAGTCAGACTCCAGATATGTTGTAGAACTGATTTTTCTAAGACAGAAAAAAGTTGTTTGACCAAAAACTGGGGAACGGTGAACAAGATAGATTTTTTAATAATTAAAAACTGGGGGAAAGGGGCATAACTGCCCATTTTTACACCTTTTCCCCCAGTTTTTATATATTCAAAAATCTGTATCTCATTCACCGCTACTCAGTTTTTGATCAAAATACTTTTTTCTGTCTTAGAAAAATCAGTTCTACAACTTATCAATTTTTTTTCCTCCGGAGCCTGACTTTAAGTGTAAAATTATAACAGGTAAATAGAATGGCCAAATAACATTACTAATGTGATTATACATTTTATTGTGGATAAAACTTCATGACTTCAGCATATTTGCAATACAGCGAAATAATATTAAATATTGGTTGGAATTAATTAAAGTGTACTGTATTTTCAATAGGGAAGTAGTTTGTTTCAGTGCAAAACACCAGTTGGAATTCAGAGACAGAATCAGTAAGTTGTTGGACTAAAGTCTCCTATTGTAAACTGGCATAACTGTAGGCTGTCGTCTCCAACAGGTTTTTTTCTCCATCCAAGAGAAATCTACGGTATTCACAAGCCATGATGAGTCAACAACATGCAATAATATGTACTGATCCAACTACACAATTGTGTCCTCTTTGACCATGACGGGGAAGATTTAAACACTATTCCCTTATACAGGCCAAGGGTCAGTCCTATTTTTTTTCATGATGAAGTTGACTTTTCGTGTCATTTCTTGATTGTAGATTCGTCTTACATTTTCATACTGAAGTCGACGCCGTTTCTGACATGGCTTCTCATAGTACCGTCCACGTTTCACTTTCTCGACTATCCCATCTTTAACTATGGTACTGGAAGAGAGAATAAAATAAAGAAGTTACTCAGCAGGGTATTTTTATTTATAAAGCATGCGCATACTGTATGACTTGTAAATACACCGAATCTTCAAATCAGTGAGTGTCAGGGAGATACCAAATTTACAGCCTACAAACTTATACATACATATACTATGCATTAATTTCTCACAGAAATACTGTGATTGCAAAAACAACATGGATAAGACTAAAAAAAGAGATAGATAAGTTAACTAGGCCTACTATGGCTTGGTCTGTCTAGAGACGAGAGGCCCGAGGCCTATCACAGCCTTGCCCTGAGGACGCCTACCTAGTCTGTACAGTAAGCTAAGATAAGAAGTAGGACTAGGGCCTAGCTCTACACGGTAAATTTCTGCTGAATTAACCTATTCAGAGTTCTGTAGGCAGCATCAACATCTCCATTTTTAACAAACACTGTTCTTGCCACAAATTTCAAATGCCTAGCCATTCTGCAAGCTGCTTCTTCTGTAGCTTGGTTGCACTCAAAACAAAAATATTAACGAAAAAGACAAGCGTGTGCATCCATCATGCACGTCACATACAGTAATAAAAATAATTCTTCTGAACAACCGCCCTCTCACGGCCAAACTATAGAATTAGGAGGAATGGTGAAATATCTCAAGGAACTTCTTGATAATGAATGATTCGTAAATCACAGCCGTAAAACCTAGAATTAAGCCCAGTGGGCTTAATCTCGAGAAGAAGCCCATCTCGAAAATAAACCCTCCCTGGGGCAGATGCAGGGGGGGGGGGTGTATAAACGGTGCGATTGCAACCCCCTAAATTGTAGTAAGAAAAATAATTGTATTATAATTATTATTGTTGATCACGAATAACCGGTAAGATTTTTAAGGTACCGATATTAGAGTGCAATTTCCGCGCACCTGAGAGGTCCATATTCTCAAAATTTTCTCACATCAGCCCCAACCATTGTGGGGCTGAGGTGCTGTGGACTTTCAAGCACTCCCTACCGCCAAATCCTGCATCCGCCCCATCCCCTTCTTTAGTTTGCAAAAGTTTCTGTAACATCAAGGAAACCTATCTCGAAAAGAAGTTCATGGACATTCAGACTGAAGATGTTATCTTATAATCGAAACGGTAATTGGTTTAGTCAACAGGATTTTGTGCATCATCAAATTATTTTGTAGAAGTCGTTTAAAGAGAAAGTGTATGTTGAAGCTTACTCCGGCTATATACGGTAATTTATTAGAAGATTGAAAATTGTTAATGTAATTAACGTTGCAATTGTACACCCATTAAACTTTTTTATTTTATTGTAATATATTATATCAAAAGCTTGATTTTTATTGTATAAGTTATATGTAAATATTTAGTTTTCTAATAGATCGTCGTCATCGACATGTTTTGTTTCAGGCCCGTAGCCAGGGGGGGTTTTTATGGTTCGGGCGAACCCCCCTCTTCTAGCGAACCCCCCCCCCTCTCCCCTCTTCCCCTGGTTAATAATAGCTGAGATTTGATGCACATTTCAGAATTAATAATCGTTTTTAGTATCTTACTGAATATTTATTGTCTACCAAATTAAATATGAATTATATATAAATCTTTAGAAATACAATTTCTACAATATTAATCTTGTTTTTATATAGATAAATGTTCGATAAATACTATCGTTCATAAAACAAACGAAATTCAGCGCGTCTATTTTCATTCCAATCATGGACCTATTAATAAGGTCCATGTTCCAATCAATGGCGTTTGTGAACATGTGCACTGACGTTATCGTTGAATCCCAGGACTTTCGACGGCAATGCTGGCCTGCCTGCCTAGGTCCCAGGCCAACCAAAAATAATTAACAAAATGTATTTTTTTAAATATAGGCCTATGGCGCATCCTAATACATGCACTTCAACTTTTACAACAAAAGCCTAGGCCTAGTAGTACACCCTACTGTACTTAAGCCTAGGCCTACACTAGTTCTGTCTCTTATACACATCTAGATGTGTATAAGAGACAGCTCCTAAATTGTAGTAAGAAAAATAATTGTATTGTAATTATTATTGTTGATCACGAATAACCGGTAAGATTTTTAAGGTACCGATATTAGAGTGCAATTTCCGCGCACCTGAGAGGTCCATATTCTCAAAATTTCTCACATCAGCCCCAACCATTGTGGGGCTGAGGTGCTGTGGACTTTCAAGCACTCCCTACCGCCAAATCCTGCATCGCCCCATCCCCTTCTTTAGTTTGCAAAAGTTTCTGTAACATCAAGGAAGCCTATCTCGAAAAGAAGTTCATGGACATTGAGACTGAAGATGTTATCTTATAATCGAAACGGTAATTGGTTTAGTCAACAGGATTTTGTGCATCATCAAATTATTTTGTAGAAGTCGTTTAAAGAGAAAGTGTATGTTGAAGCTTACTCCGGCTATATACGGTAATTTATTAGAAGATTGAAAATTGTTAATGTAATTAACGTTGCAATTGTACACCCATTAAACTTTTTTATTTTATTGTAATATATTATATCAAAAGCTTTGATTTTTATTGTATAAGTCATATGTAAATATTTAGTTTTCTAATAGATCGTCGTCATCGGCATGTTTTGTTTATAGGCGTAATTGAAAAAAAAATTAGAGTTTCTATTTCCATGGTTAAGTATGTCGTCAGTAGTGTACCACTGCCATTTCCCACTGATAGCCCTATATCGTAAATGAATGTGGAGAGGGCTCAAGTTAAATTTAATATATCCGGATTAGAACTGTTGTAAAACGTTCAAATTCACACAAAATTCAACAAAAACGGGCTTGATAACAATTAAGAACGGACCTATGTTTCACGAAACCTAGACAAAAACGATGAGTCTGAGCTGTTTGTGGGACAGAATTGTTCTGGAAGACAAATTATCTGATAACATACCTATTTTCTCTATGGTTATACATCACAGAATGCAGCATGCAGGATTGGCAGGAGCGCATTTCCGTACGTGGTCCCGATCCCAAACCTCTCGTACCGTATATCCCCTCTTCCCAGCTAGGCACTCCTCTTTTTCTCGATCCATTTTAATAACAGTAGTGGCGCCAGGATTAACCGATGGGGAAAGCGGGGTGGGGGGGGGGGGGGGGGGGGGGGGCAGGTGCGCGACGTCCCCGACGAAATATTCCAGGGGTCGAAGGTCCCGAAAAATATGACAATTTAGGAGTTTCAAAGGCTTATTTAATCGATTTTACAGTCTGCTAATAGTATATGTAAAAATATATAATTATTATATACATTTGTTTTCTCCCTGACGAATTATTTCTTCCGCGCCACCCTGCTACGTTGTTGTGCGTAATAATGTTGATGTTCCATTAGTTTTGTTTACAGTCATTTCGGGGGTGTTATTCCAGAAAAAAATAAACGACCCCGGCGTTTATTAGACGGAGGCGTTTATTCAAATGGGGCTCCGGATGGGACGTTTATTCAGAGAGGGAGTGTTTATCGGAATAAATACGGTATATGGATACAAATTCCAAAAGAAGAGATGAATAATTGCGGATGTCTGTGTTGTCTTTTTCTCTTTATTTTATTTTATTTTTTGCTTTTTGCGGTATTCTTCCTATGCAGCACGTCGGGCTTGTTAATAAATTGCAATTTAGGTTTTACTGTACAATAAAGCCTTTTATTTATTTTTCATTAATTTTTAATTGAATATGAGCGAATTTAAATAGCCTACATATTTTGTCCATTTCATTCGTATTCCTGTATTTTTTTTTTTAGGAGTGCTGGTTCCTGCGCACTGCGGTCCCACTTTCTGTCATTAATGACAATTTGCGCGAACCTTGAAGATATCAACTTGCTGAGAAAATTTAATTGTCCATTTCATTCGTATTCCTGTATTCATTTATATAAAATACCAAATAAAATGTAACAGTATGACACCACCCAAATCTGAGACAACTACAGTAGAACCCCTCCTTTGGGACACCCCTATTAAGGGGACTCTTCTCCGTGAAACGAGGGGCGGTATACCTTTTACACTGGCCAACCCCTATTAAGGGGACACTCCTATTAATGGGAAAGGGACACTCTCTGAGTGTGCTAAATGGTCAAATAACCCCTATTAAAGGGAAAATTATTTTTTTCATTGTATCACAACAACTGCAACAGTCTCTAAATAAGAAAATTTATTCAACTTTATATTTTAACACATTTTAAGCAATAAACCAGAATTTTCTCCCCTGAATCCTTATTGTGAGCATCTGTATAGGCCTACTTCATGTATTATTTCGTATAAACCAATCTTGTCAATTTTTACCCTTAACCACGTGTATCTTTTTCTTTGTTTTTCGTATGTACTTTCATATCTATAGGATCCTAATCCATACAATAACATGCACTCTTAATTCCAAGTTGTTATTCTATTCATGCTACATCCAATAGAAATAAGCTCAATATTAAAAAAAAAAGAAAAAAAAAAAGGCAGAATTTAGTCACTATTATTGCATCATGAAATAATATTGGGAACATACTGTAAATTTATTGTTGTTTTAATTACATTTCTGTTTATTGTATATTATAAATGAATTGTATTTGCAATGCAAATTTTTGCAAATAACTAGTTCTAATTGTACTGTAACTATATGTTAATAAAAATAAAATTATAAAGAATGTTATGACATTGTTATATGAAAACATGCCAAAAAGCCCCTATTAAGGGGACAATTTCAGTTTTTAGGTTAGTGTCCCCTTAATAGGCGTAGGCCTACCCCTATTCAGGGGACACCCCTATTAAGGGGACACTTTTTTTATTCAACTTGACCCAAATCGATTAAACTTTTAGTTTTAAAGAGAGTGTTAATTGGTTCCTGCATGCGCCTGCGCACTGCTGTCCCACTTTCCGTCATTCTTGACAATTTGCGCGAAGCTCGAAGACAGTTCTTGCTGGCTGGATTGATTCATCACAACAGGGTACCAAAATGGTTTGTATTCATTTTCTTTTTATTAAAACTTATATTTGTAAGGAAATATTACATGATTTTGTACTCGATATGTTATCGCGACTGTATGCAAATCACGCTACTGTACAGTACCATTATTTATAGTTAGGCTAGGCTCTAGTTTGGAGTATGCCTAGGCCTAGTAGTAGTAGTAGGCCTACTAGGTCATTGATTGATTAAGTGGTATTTACTTTCCTAAAGCCTAAGGCTAAAGGCTAGCCTGCCTGGGTCAAGACAGGTAGGTACGGTATTCACTACTAATGTACGTGGACACAAGTTAGTGCATTCATGCAGACCCACAATATAATGCATCAATTGGCATACCAAGATTCGTTAAGTTAATTCTTTATTCAAATTATTCATGCTTTATCGGCCTTGAACTCAAAAGTCTTTCTTAACAGTAATTAATTTAGATCCCTGATTGATTATGATTGATTAGGCCTAGGCTAAGTTGAATCATAGACATAGAGAAAATAGTTCTGATTCTCTATGGTTGAATTAATTTCACATGAACGGTAAACTAGCCTAACTAAATTAGCTAGGGCCTAGGCCTGGCTTACTTGATTAGCTCAGTAAGTTGATATATTAGTTAATATGCATGTAAAATGAGTTTATAATGCGTTATGCTTCTTCTGTATAATATGATTATAAAAATGATTTATTACATTTTATTGTAATAAAGGTAGTGGCTAGGAATATGGTACCATACGCTATCTCGGTAATGGCGAGTGTTGTTACAACCACTAATGTAGAAAACAACAGGTAATGTAGTAACAACCGTTAATGTAGCACACTCCACAGCTTATGTAGTAAAGCTCCCCACTAAATATAGAAACACCAACAGCTTATATATGTAGTAAGAAGTAAATTAACCCATTTTATGTAGAACGCTCAACAGGTAATGTAGTAACAAAAATTGCCTCACAGCTAATGTAACTACTATCGCCAGCTAATGTAGAATATTAAAATATTACAATACCATTGGCTGAAAAACATGGGAGGAACTAAAATCAGGTTGCCTGCACATTTTCTAATGGCATGTAAACCTGTGAGGGCACTTAAAAAAATGCCACCTATGCCAATATTATCGGGTGCTCATCTCGGTAACCACTAATCAATAAACCTTCGTAATTGTCTCGCATTGTTCATAAGATCGACAATGGCGTAGGTTTGTCGCCATCTGTCAGTAGGTCCCCATTACTTGAACATCTGTTTTTGCAATTTCGGTTTAAGCCAGGCACTCACTTTGCCCGACTGTTGTCGTTCAACGCAAATTTATGGAGAATGGGTGGAGTGGTGTGGCGTTGTCTATCGCTCACAGGGAGAGAAGTTAGTTTTGTCGGTCGTATGATCGTTGTACGGTGCAATGAGTGCCCGGCATTATACTTATTGGTTTCAGTTTAGCAGTTTATAAATAATGTCGGTTGGTCGGTCATTCCATCAGTCGGTTGGTGGTCGATCTGTCTTATATATCTTTATATATACATAAAGCGACAGCCAGAGAGAAATGCCTCCCCTTCAAAATAGCCCTTCATCAGACTTCATAATAATTTAAAGATGTGATAGTTAAAGCCGGTAACCTCGATTATATGTTACTTATAAGATTTTGTACTATATTCTACATTAGCTGGCGATAGTACCGGTAGTTACATTAGCTGTGAGGCTATTTTTGTTACTACTCTGTTAAGCGCTCTACATTACAGTAGATGGGGTTGATTTTCTTTTTACTACATAAGCCGTTGGTGTTTCTACATTAGCGGGGAGTTTTACTACATACGCTGTGGCGTGTGCTACATAACGATTGTTATTACATTCGCTATTGTTTTCTACATCAGTGGTTGTAACAAGTGTCTTACAGTAAGCTGTTGCCAACCCTAAACTCCTTTATCATTACCAAAATAGTGTATGGTACTTTACCTCTAGACACATTGTAATTATAAATGAATTGATGGTTTCAGAAAGCTTGCAATTTTTATGGCTTTGTTTAGAAAAATAATACTGTACTTTAGGCTACCCAGGGATGTAGTTATAGTGGGTGGAGGTGGGTAAAGCCACCAAGCCTTGAAGTTTTCCACCCAGGCTAAAGCTAATTTCGTGGCCCTCTACCCACCCTTATTAACCCACTTTTCCATCCTTAAAATCCACTCTTGTTATTCAGAGTTTACTAGTGTTATCACCTGCCCGCCCTCAATTGTCTATCATCCAAATATTTGCATGAACTATGAACATTGACATTATAAAAGAATAAAAATCATCAGAATATTGTCCAGCTCTGAAAGAATGCATATTCGACTTGCAATCGGCAAGTATTGTATAAAGAGTTATAAAAATCTTTTGTTTAATTATGTAGCAATTTTATAACATGTAAATTAGTAAAGGGGGAAATTTTATAGTTTGACTAAAATTATGCAAGTAAGTATTACGGTAAAGCATTTCAATCATAAAAACTTTTTTTGGATTGACAATCAAAAATTTTTATTCTGACAACCTCAAGTGGCATCAAACTACACAGCGGGTGGGAGGTGGGGGAGATGTTTGTTTGAAGGAGGGACATTTCCACCCTCTCCTTCCACCCACTACTAGTACAAAGACCAATATGTTGTTATAAAAATTTACGGTTTTTTACCCAAGCATAGAGCATAATGTCTCTATATATTGTGTCCAATCCTACAATTAGTGCCTGGTTTATTTTTCCAGCTGCATTGTTGTTGTATAGTACCTTGTAATTTGAAGCAAATTCATGTTTTCTCTAGCTACAATACACCTGTTTATATGAAATGATACTTTTAATAGTGAATGCATTCATACGGTTGCTCCTACTGTATATTCCTGCTGTCTGTTTCAATGTTAGCAAAATTTAGGCCAGATGTATTTTATACCTTTTAATTAAAGTCAACTTTATATTACGATAATTTTTGAGCGTGGAAATAAAATGTCTTCTTACTGTTGCAATTTGTGTTTCCTCCGTGTGGAAGAGCCTGTCTTGCAAGCTGAAAATTCTTATAGTCTTAGCAGGCACTGAATTATATATTAGTTTGTAATATTTTATTTTATGAAAGTACATTGTGTTACTGTTTGGAGAATGATTTTATCCAATTACTAAATGAAAGCATTAGCGTGATTATATTAATTTTAATTGATGTATAAACTCTTGCAGTTGTGCAATATTGCAAATTTATATACAGTATAGTATTTAATGCATTTTGATATTTGAGTTTAGTACTATAGGCCTTCTAATACTACTGTACTACTAAAGATATTCCCTTGCTTATAAAAAACATCTACTAAATGTATACAATAGGCCTGGTAACATAGCTCTACAGAGTAATACTGTATGCTCGTACACTGACCCGTTAAAATAATAAAAACTCCCGTTCAATGGAATAATTTATTGTAAGAGTTGTTGACACATCACCTCCATTCAACACTTGCCTCTGCATTGTTGTTTTACATTGCCATGGCAACCCAAATAGGACAGATTTGATTTAATGATCAGTAAAATTTTGCTCTTGACACCATTTTCTGCTTGAATGCTCAATGGTACAATCAGATCATATTACAGATCCAAAGAAACTTAATATTCAACTCGGAAGAAAGTGCCAAAGTTAACTTAAAATAACTTCAACTGGGTTTCTCAACTTCACCATGTTAACACACTTTTATCAATAGGGAGTCACTTTGGAGACATATTGTGTTTACATAACTTAAAATATTGCATAGTAAAAAAAGTGAACTCAGTTGAGATCTCCCTCAAGATAAAATGAGATAATCCAAAGTCCTGGCTACTGTGTGAACTTACATTACAACTGGTACTGTCTCTTTCTCTCTGCTCTTCCCTGCAGCTCGTAAGCTATAATAATTACTGAATTCTCGCTCTACAAAAATGGTAAGTTTCCTGAATAATACTAAATGTGATTGTTCATGGATTTATAGATCTCCATTATAAAGCATTGTAGCAGATGTATGCATAATACAGAGTGTTTGTAGCAATGGCTTGATATTTACACTGCAGGTCTGCAGTGACCTTTTATATTGTATGCAGTGTAATATTGTATTTATTACATTGCAACATAAATTGTAGTATTGTGAATACATAGCATTATATTTATTAAATTATTGTTTTTCGTTGTTTAGTGCTCTGTGTGTTTTTGAACTGTAGGCAATTGATGTAGTACAGCATTCCAAAAATTACATTGTATAGTACCTCAGCTTAATAAATGTTGATATAATATTTGATTTTTCTGAGTGTTAATGTACTAATGATGATGTGACATATTATTTTAAATGTCATTATGTATAGTGAATCCCTTGAGATACAATGGCTTATCCACATTAGGCCAATTAGTAATAAAAAACATGTTTATTGCATTTTATCCTACATCATTTTTTTGTTGGTTTCACCTTCCCAGACATCAAAATATCAGCCATTCCTTCAAACGAGTGTCTAGGTATTTGGGCCTGGCAAAGCATGCATAGGCGATTGGGGAAGACTGGTCGACTGGGACTCTATCTTGTATCTGCCTCTTGTTATGGATGTAACTGAATGAAATTATAATGCTGCCAATTTGTTTTCCACAAACTGAAATATTTATATTTTTTTGTCCTAAATAAATTAGGAAGTAAATCATTGAAATAAAAGTGATTCTCTATATTTTTATAATATGCTAATATACATTAGATCCAATAAATGTTTCTGTAGTAAGAATAAGATACAAATTTATACTTCAGATTCAGATACAAATTCCTCCAATATGAAAATAGCAGAGAGACTTTTTCAATTCATTAAACATTTTATAAAAAGACATTAGATCCATATACTGTAGATAAAATATACATTAAAATAGCAAGTGAAATACTAAAAACGAAACAACCCAGATAAAATGTACATTAAAATGGTAAGTGAAACACTTAAAAACGAAACAACTCCAAACAGACAATAACAAGATATAATAGGTAAAAGTCTTTTCATGAGAGTAATATGCATGACAAAAAAGTATGTATTATGATCTACAATCAAATTTCATAATACCAGTCTAATAAACATCTGTCATTAATATTATCAGTCAGTGTAAAAGCTACGATGTTGGATGCTTCCGTTTGCATTGTCACTTGCACACTCAGCATTATAGACCCCATGAGGAGCATGTCCCCAGTACAGATTATAGGCTGCCTTCCTGTGGTAACAAAGTGTTGTTAATGTTGGAAAGAGAACCAAGACCTGAGTGGTTTATGACCAATTACTGCAAAGACTTAGCAATTTATGGTAAATTAATAGATTGCAGCAAGGCAAAACTCTTAAAACATGGGGAAAATCAGGCTATTTATAATAGAACTGCTCAGTCTTAAATATTGTTAAGATAGAGCTTGTCTTATTTTTTTTTTTGCATCACTATATTTAAAAAAAATTAATATACCGCCACCTAAGATAAAATTGAATGTAAGAAATAAAAATTAATTTGTGAATAATTTTTACTTTATTTTTTTTTTAACAAAAGAAAATTATAATGAAAAAATTTCCTCACAAATTAATAAACATTTTAATAATACAATTTTAAAAATCTTTACATAATCTGTATCCTTAAATTTCTACCAGCAAATTTAATGATTTTTATTGTAAATTGTCTGTAAATCATTGAAACTGGGTTTTTTTTTATGTGTTACTTATTGAAGGTGATGTTGCAGTACTGTATGATATTTTATTATATGACTATCCAAAGATTTATATTAAATTTTTGAGGTTTCTTTTCTTTTTTTTTTGGTTTTGGGTAAAATATCTTGTGGTATTTTAGAACATCTGTTAATTGGTAAAGGCTAAATTGATTATATAATAATTTGATTATTTTAAAATTAAAAGAACTTGAGTGTTTTCTTTTGATTTTTTTTCTGATTTTTACACCAGATATGGTAGGTCTATATAGTATAGTTAAAGCAATACTAAGTATGCCTTCAGAAATTATAATTGGAAAGTAATTAAATGCTGAACATAATGTACATTTTAGAAGGCTACAGTGTATGGTTTTGTATTCCGTTTGATTAAAAATTAATGATACTATATTGTTTGTGTTGTAAGAACTATAAAATTAATTGAATTGCTTATAATTACCATAAATTAGATCCTTTCCTAGCTACATATATAGTACATAGAGTTGTTCAGCCACAGTGTTGCGAAGATATGAACTATAGCGTGTACCTGCTTAAGGATTTGTCATGGTTCCCAGGCCTGGCAGGGCCTATGAATATGACTTTATGTGGGCTTGGTATGGGCGAACTCCCCTTTTGAGTGGGCCCCCTCTAAACCATCAAAATGAATTAATGAATTTTACTGTACCATTCTATGATGCTTTATTCATATTCAGGGGCTTCGAACCCTCACACCCATAATAGCTCTTTCCCTGGTCTTTACCAGGGCACCTAGGCACTACTAGACATCTGGATCTTTCCCTCCTTTAAGGAATCCTTATTATGGGCTATGCTTATTGAAAACAAAAGAAAACAAAAGGTTTTTCACATTTTGATTTTAAATCATAAGATTTATCATTGTTATGTTTGTACTTTACATCTTGTAAGTTGAAATACTGAGTGCCTTTGGCTAAGTACGAAAATCTCCTTTACAGTGTAGAGAAATGTACAAAGCAAGACAGATAGTTATATTTAATTAAATTGATGCATGGATGAATTTCTCTGAATATTTATTATAATTATCTAAATAGTCATTAATGTTGTCATCATAGGGGTATCTGAAATTCATCATGATGTAAGTGTGTAAACCCCTTAATTTTGTACGATGCTTATACGAAATTCTACAAAAAATTTATTGCGAATGGCTTGTAGAATTTTAGAGTGATTTTCTTTTACAATTTGTATTTAAATAAATTAACTTTTTGAGGCAGCTATACTAATTATTAACCTACTGTATACAGGTGTCTCAAGTAGAGAAAAGCAATTTCCAGAAGATCTGTTTAATGACATGGGGGGGGGGTAAACAACTTCGGCGCTAGCTAATGTGAGCAAATTTTTAAGAATAGGCACCAAAAGAAGCCAGAAAATGGCAATTTTAGACTGTAAAAACTACTTTCCAAATTAGTTTTCTGATGAAATAATTGGTTTCTTAGTTGTGTGGTAGTGAAAAAAATATATTAGTTTCCTTTATACTAAATTTACTGGAGATGAGTGCATTTGGAGATTTTTGGTTGCTCGCGGGAGTACGGGAGAGCGCACCAATTTCCGGGAGACTCCTACGAGTTCCGGGAGACTATAACTATAACTATAGTCAGTCAATCATTAAGTGACATCTACTGCATAAAAATAATTCAACCTAATGACTTGTTGTGTAATACATTTTATACAAGTGTGTAGGTGTATTACTGTTAAATAGGTGTCATCTTAGCCTAAAATTACAACCATCTTCAGGTTTTAATTGGCTTTAATAGCTCTGAATTTTAATTATTTAATTAATTTTTTTAAATTCAAAAATGTATTATAAGTGACTGTCTGATGAAAGTCAAAGGGTCCTTGTCTGATACTAGATGTTAAGAGATTAATAAACCTGTACAGATTAAACCATTACAGGCTAATTTGGAATTAATGTAGGCTGTTTGTATTTATTCCTGGTTGTTTTTAGTAGCCTCCCAATATATCTCATGGGATGCTTTTAGATTAATTGCTTATGTTCTTGCTCTATGTTCATTCATGTTGTTTCTGCTTTTTGTTGTTGGTGGTACTCGATTCATTATTATTGAATATAAACTGAAATTGTTGAATGGTTTCAAAATCGGCAGAATGCAGGATGACAATAATAAGAGCATTTGAGTCTGTGTGTATGGTTTTTTCCCTAATTAATTATTGTATTGATAACGTCTACTGATGTTTTTACATGCAGCTATACAGGTTAAGAAAGGTGAAAATAAGTTGAATTTGTGACATATACACAGTATATTGTGACAATAAATGATTGAAACTTCAGTGTAATTGAACATGATTTGTGCAAGCTTTTTTTTCAATAATATATGGTCTCCCACAGTGGCTGGAATATTGTTGAATTTTGAACTGAAGTTAATTTCACACCTCTGTTGCAAAATTATGGTTTTTAGTAGCTAGGTAATCATTCAAGTGTGACCGACAATTCCATTATATTCAAGGGTTGGTATATTGTGGACACATTAAAGTGAATTCTTTGTAAACTGCAAACCTGTAAATACCAATTAAAATACTTAAAAGAATTAGATTTTCTTACGTATTAAATTTTAAATTTCTATAGCCTTTATTGATTGTCTTTTTTTTTATTTTTGTAATTTGAAGTATTTTATTGTATGTGTTGCTGGGCTGTGGAGGATTAACAGTGCTTTTTGCACTGATTAGGTCACCTAGGTTAAAGAAGAAATACATAAGAAAAAAATATATTTTATAAATTTATAAAAATTTAATATGATTAACATGTTATTATAAGTTACAGAATATAAAATTATATTTGACTTTTAATTGTTGTTGTCTAATGATTGTTGGTAATCGCGAATGACTGATGACATCGGGGACATGTACAATATTCCTTTTAGGAGTAAAATTTATTTCAAAACAAACTACATACAGTATTTTTCATAGGTTAATTTGATAAATTACTGAAACAATTTGCTGACAATATAACTTCCATGATGAAACAGACGATCTTCATTTCATGTCGATTCATTCATTCGTTTGTTTATTTCAGGCGTAAAATCTATATATAAATAACAATACAAAACTGACATTCAAGAGTATTCAAGTCTATTTCCTTTAATTTAGGTGAGACTTTTTTATACCTTGTTCCGCGAATTTATTTTTTTGAAGATCGTCAGAGGAGGGTGGAAAAAAAAAATTTAATTTTGATTTTTCATTTAGCAAAGAGTTTTGCCAACAAGAGTGACTGCTCACCCGGTCCGCGCACTCCTCCATGCTTAAATACGATACAGGCGCAAGTTATTATATTGGGTTTTTGGAAGAGCTAATAAGATAGAACTTTTTAAATAATTAGAATGTTTATTTGTACATAAACATTTCGAATGATCATTGTATAAAATAAAAATAAATAAATAAATTGGAAACAAAAATTGAATACCAAGACGCGTTTCAAACTCACGACCTTAAGTTCTTTAGAACACATTCTTAACCGACCACGCCATTCATGTGACATGCCCTATAAGTGGTAATTGGCAATAATGTACAGTAATTTTTAAATAATTAGAATGTTTATTTGGACAAGAAAAAAAAAAATTATTTAGAACGATCATTTGTACAAAGTTAAAATACTTTAAATTGAAAAAAATATAAAATTTCTTAAAATTGGAAAAAAAATAATTGAATACCAAGACGCGTTTAAAACTCACAACCTTAAGTCCTTTAGAACACATTCTTAATCGAAGGTCGTGAGTTTGAATCGCGCCTTGGTGTTAATTTTCCTTTTTAACGAGAACTGTTCGACAAAATGAAATAAACAATAAATACGCGATTCAAACTTGCTCAATATGCGATTTGAACTCACAACCTTAAGTTCTTTAGAACACATCCTTAACCGACAGCGCCATTCATGGGACGTACACTATTACGGTAGTGGTAAATGTTAGTAATGTACCGTCCTTGCTGAAACCCCGGTTTTTTTTTGTAGGTGTAGGGGGGATTCTGGGTTTAAACTTAATAAAACGGCGATGAACGTTTGTTTGAAATCCCCTCTAGTTTATGTGTACAAAATTTCATGCACGTCTGGTCAAAAATGGTGACCCTGGATGCTTTTAGAGTTTTGGTAACAAGAACAAGAACAGCAGTGAGGCTCTGGGTCAGCGCTTCGTGCGGACCAAAAACATCCAGATGCAGGAGAAAATAGAAATAAAATTTAATGGGTGATGTAAACAGTGTAGTAATGGGATGGTTAAATGCTTTAAATTTATATAAAAAATAGGAAGAAACATGCACCACTTTATTTTTGGAGATTTTAAAGGCAGCGGAAGGTGTAATAAAAATAAAGAAAAACATTTTTTTTTTTAAATTTCCATTTTTTGTACTGGCGAATGCGCTAATTGGCCATAAATAACATTTTATTTTTATTCGAAATCATTACTGGCAGGCAGTGGGTTGGTTCGCTAAACAAGGTATAAAAAAAGTCTTGTCTTATATTTTAAAATAAATTGTTAACAGAAATTTAGAAATGCAAAGACTATAGGATGGTTATTATTTAAAACATGCATGTGTTGGGGAAATTTTTTTATCACTCTTTATTGATTTTTGCAAGCTAGTAGCCCCCGCTTCTCCCTCTTAGTGTTCACTAGTCTGCCATTTTTCTTTTACTGACAGTGTATTGTACATTACAATATTATTAAAGGATCCCAAGTGTAGTACCAGTAATTAGTAAGGTCAAAGCAACTTTAATAATAATAATTGAAAGTGTAAATATAATTTTATTAGCACTTGCTTAAGAATCACTTAGTTACAAAATATAATTTTTAGCCATTAATAACTTAGCAGTGTGATGTTGCAAATGCTACTTAAATGTTCTTAAAAGAGACAATGGAAAATAATAAACAGTAAAACATGTATCAATGTACAGTAATGTATAAATAGTATGAATGTATAATCAGATCTAGAATACTTATAGATCATTGCTATGTGAAGTACTTCAACGTATAACATACAACTCTGATTCATTTGAAGTAGATTAGGGTATATGCATAAATTTATAGTCATATGTTTGAATATTTTATGATATACAGTTTACATTATAGAAGTATGCATAATAATATATAATACCGCTTATATTATGTATGATCTTTTAATTTTTTTGGCTAATTGTACCAATCAATCTTAATTGTGATAAGAGCTTTAACAGCATTCAAAATAATTGTTCTTTATAGTAGGCATTTCATGAATGTTGGATTGCATGTATGAATTTTGTTTTACCATATTTATTTAAATAAATGCCACAGGGCGTTTATTGTTAAGAAGGGTTTTTTGAGGCAGCGTTTATAAAATGGATTTGTATATAGTAAAAAAAACGCCCCTTAATTCCACTGCAAATGTAGACCTACAACACATAATTACTGGCAAAATGTGCCATTGCATAAATTATAAAGTCTTGTTAATTTCTACTAGGTTAGAAAAAATTTAATTCTACTGGAATAGAACATTCATAGAATGTGTTGAGAGAATGATTTTACTTTCATTAGATTTGTTTACAGTCATTTGGTTGTGTTTAATCAAGGAAAAACAACCTCCGGGGCATTTATTGGCGAAAAAAACGCTAGGGTAAATGAGGCTCTGGAAGGGGAGTACATTCGAGTTTGGTGGGGTCGTTTATCCAAATGGAGAGTTTCTTCAAATAAATATGGTATCTGCCAAAAAAATTGTGTTGCCTATGCAAAGATATTTCAAAATCAGTGCTGGTCACCATCAATTGGTCTGAATTTTTTTTTTTTTTTTTTTTTTAAATTTTTTACTTTCGTGTTCAGTGGAAATTATTACTCTCCCCCATGTACAGGTAGGTTAAGGCCCTGTTCTGCAACCTTTATCTCCCACAACACAAATTAAATGTCAAGCACTCAGACACAAACCATCGGACCCGAAGCCAAAATTTATCACCTGAATTTCATGGTAAAATGATTGAATATGGTATTATTTTTTAATTCAATAAATCATGACTGTCATTTTATACGTGCAAGGGATAGTGAAAATTAGAAGGACCATGCCAGCTTGATTCTTATTTATGTCAGCCAATTAAAATATACCATTTCATACATAAAAGATTCTTCATATCACCCACAAAATAAATTTAAATAACCTCAAAATGAAATAAATATATCTTTGTATTAGTCATATCAGAACCACATAAATCAAATCTTTCAATAAGTTACAGATCGAAAAAATCAATTATTTAACAGACATTTTACTAGTTTTTCGGTTTCTTTTTTTTCCATTAATCCTGTGCACATCTTTTAGCATTTCTACAGCTGATGTTGCCTGACAATCTTCGGTTTTGAATCATTTTTATAACCTCCGTCACTTGTTTTGTCCTACATCCATCCACTTGTTTCTGTTTAGTTTTAAATGAAGTGAAAGAAATTGCTTAGAAACTGTTAGGGAGCCCTCTGTTGGAAAGCCTAATGATTTTATAGCAAAATTGATAAGTTGGTATGGTCTACTGCCCTCTATTGATTATGTTTAACAAGCTCAGACAACACCTTATTGCATAATATTTTACATTGTATTTTTAAAATATTTGTTGTGTTTTCTTTGTAATAATTCACTTTGCATATTGGTTAAGGTGTTTAGCTTTTACCATTGATATCAAAGTTTAGTTTTCCAAAACAAACAAAAAAATATATTAAATATATTCTACATTTTTAATGGGATCGTGATTTAAATAAGTTTTCGTAGGTTTTTTTGTATTTATTGTCAAATTTATATAATGCCCTTTGTATCTGTACTAAGTGTACATATTTTACCAAAGATTTTTATCTGTATTAAGAATGTACTATGATATAATTTCACATGTTATTGTTAGATCATTTAATGCCTCATAAGACAAGAACAATTAAGAGAAAATATGTTTAAAAGTAATAGAAAAGAAGTGGTGTCACATTTAACAAAACTGATAGTAAATTAAAGAATCAAAATTTATCAAACAAGCTTTTCATTTCATTTCATCAGAAAATTGTCATCATGTGATGTACAACTAATTATATCCTAATGTACAAGTGAGTGATGTTTCAACTTCAATTTAGAAACTATTGCATGATTTGAACCCATTCATATTGTGTAATAGGAATAGTGTCACTGCCTATAGGCACATTGTGATTTAGAGTGAAGTCTTTCATTATAGTGAACAAAAACTGTTCATTTGTCTCCATCTGCTTAGGAGTTATCGGAATATCTTGGGAGAACTGTGTGTAATTTTAAGAATACCTGTATGTAATTGTCATAATTTAAAATGCTTGAGATCATTCTATGTTACTTTATTGCCAGCCACTATTATTATTAATCAGGTTCAGTTACTATTCAGTCAGTGTAATCAACAAGGTAGCAGCCATTATAATGAACATTATACACGAAAACGCCCAGATTCTTTTCTTTGATGAAATGAATTCTATGTAATATGCATAATCTATTGTCACATTCCCCATTGTCCACACCTTTAATTATGGGGTTATATAGGATATAATTTCTCACTTTCCATTGCATGTCTTAAGAAAAATAATACATTTTTTTTATTTATGTGTGTTGCACCAAAGAGTATTGAATTGCAAGAGGTCTGACTGCCAAGGTTTCCTTGAAACGGAATCCTATCTCAAAAAGTACTACCACAAACAAGAGGGCATCCTTCAAAAGAACATAAAAGGCATGTATCGAATGAGTTTCGAACTATATTCATATTCTAATAGGGCACCCTCTATCTTGTGGTACTTTTTTTTTTGTTTCATTGCGTACATGCAAAATCATGACAGTTGGACCTCTTGCAATATCTACTAATTGGTTGCACATACAGTACCTGTACATGAAATTATTTCGCATGTGGTGTGTATGTGCATGTCTCTTTGAGCGAATGCACAAATTCTTTTTGCATTGGATTTGATGTTGCTATTGATTTTTGTGTACATACACCATGAATATGAGTGCTTCGCCATCTTGTCAGCACTCTAGTTTTTTAATAGCTCTATGGTATCGAATGAGTTTCGAACTATATTCATATTCTAATAGGGCACCCTCTATCTTGTGGTACTTTTTTTTTGTTTCATTGCGTACATGCAAAATCATGACAGTTGGACCTCTTGCAATATCTACTAATTGGTTGCACATACAGTACCTGTACATGAAATTATTTCGCATGTGGTGTGTATGTGCATGTCTCTTTGAGCGAATGCACAAATTCTTTTTGCATTGGATTTGATGTTGCTATTGATTTTTGTGTACATACACCATGAATATGAATGTAGGCTACTGTATTCTGTAGTGTGACAGATGCAAAACAAAATCTAGATTTGGTAGAATAGACATTTCTGATTTCATTATTGTAGGCCTATTGTAATAGTAATAGGGCATTCATTTTCTTTACATAATGAGGATAAATCATTTAAATTTGTGAATTATATTTCTTGAATGTCCTGATGTTTTTGTGTTGTTTGATTTTTTGGATGTATATTCTTTGACAAATATTGTAATATCCAATCTATCTTTCTTGCTTGCAATAAAGATTATTTGAATTTAAATATTCTTATGACTATGGACCTTCAATAATATATTGACTAAATTTTTTAGTTTATGTGTCAAGTTCTACTTATTTTCAAGCATCTGCTTCTTAAGGGGGAGATGTTCTCATTGTCGTAGTATGCATGATATTATTACATTCAGTTTGATTAATATTCCCTGTCTGTATTTCATACCTTAGTTGTCAAATATGCTCGTTCTAATTACGTTGATGGATGTCTTAAAGTAATTGCTTAAGTTGCAGCCAATAAACTTTGACCTATATCCAGACAAAGAAATGTATTTCCTGCTGTAGTAGGAATATTTAACGAGGCATTTCAAATAATATATTTAATGAGGTATCTAAGATTATAAATTATTGTATAATAATATCACTGAATTAAAACATAATAAATATATATTTTTAAAATTGTGATGCAAGCATGCTCAGCTGGCAGCATTTTTGCTTGTCAATGTCATTTTTTTACTCATCATCATTTTCCGTTACTGTGCATAACCTCATTTGAGTATACTCGCACAATGTGTTGTACAGCACTCATATACTGTATGTCGCGGTAAAAAGGGAAAGAAAAGGAAATAAATAAATAAGTTAATAAATAAATATAAATAAAAATAAATAAATATATATACTGGAATAAATGAAATAAATAATTTTTTAAAAGTTTTAGTTTCTCTTTATCATACCTCTCATTGTTTCTATGGTAACTTTCATGATTTAATTTTCACATTACCAGGACTGCTTTAAGTGGAACATTATATTTATATTCTCTATATGGTTTGCACTCTCATGAAAATGGGGAGATAATAGTCGCCTCCCCTTGGTTTACTGCCAATTGCTCAAGTTACCCTCCATGATTACACTTTATTATTCTCAGGTTGTGGTAGTAAATCAAATCTTCTCAAATCAGCACTAAATGCTAAATTCTATATTATTTTAAAAGCTGCGCCACCACCTGTCTGATGGCTACTTTAACACACCCATGTGGATTCCCTTACTTTCTCTCATTAATATTCAATACTTCAGTATTCTGCTCATGAATATTTATTACCTTCTCCCTGACATCGCATAAGCTATTAAATGAATTATAATTGCATAATCATAACATGTGACGTGTATTGATGAATAATAATTAAAGCTTGACATACAGTAGTGCTCATATAATCATAATGAATAGTCGACACATTTTACAAACAGTGCTTATTCCTGCTTTGAATATTAATGAGGGTTGACAGTTTTTCCAATAGTCTCATTATTCTATGAATAGTTATGAGGAGCTAACATGTTTTACCATATATAGACTCTGGTAGTTGAAATGCTTTATATACACTCCTCTGAATAATAATGATGTGCAAAAATAGTTTTTTACCAGATAATTATTTCTGTGAAATAATGATGGACTAATAACTTTAATCTTGCTCATTCTTTTCTTGTGAATTTGAAGCAGATGTGTTTACTTTTAATTTTCTTGCAAGTGCGCAGGGCGTGGACAGCTGTTTGATTTCCTCTCTCTGTGTTGAGTGCAATTCATTTCAGCGTCTAATTATTTTTGCTACTTTAAGATAATGTTGTGTCTGTCAGTTATTCTCAGAGGATAGTTTTTAATTTATGGTGTGCTGCTCAGAGTGTCTGGAAGAAGCAGAACAAAATGAGAGATTTGATTTGATACCTACAATAACAGGATGAATAAATACAATTCTTAATTGCATTAATAATAAAATTCATTATAGTTGAACTAATATTAGTAAATACTTAAATTTAAAGGACTTAAATAATGCTACTTCTACTAGAGTTGATCCAACAAAAAAAAAAAAAAAAAAAAAAAATTAAACTCAATATTTTAATTTCCTCTGAGTTAGCTTTAGTTTTTTTAATGATTTAATGAAATGACAGTTAATGATGTCTAAATGATGTGCAATATCAAAAACTAACAATTCTGATGGAAGTTAGTGGGGTCAAGTTTGTGGATAGTTGCTGCATGTTCGAAATTAACTTTAATATAAGGATTGAACCTACAGCTGTGGTTCAATGAGCTGAGTACCTTGTTTCCATAACACTACAGCTTCCTATTCAACTCATTGCAGAGCATTTGCATTTCTTTGTAGTTAAAATTCATGACTCATTTGTTATAAATTCTTTAATGAGATCGTTAATCTGGTTATGCATAATAATTAAACTAATGAATTAAATTAAGAATAATAAGCATTGAAATTCTGTTATTAGATGTGGGAAGTATTCCATGTATTTGCTAATTAAGTAGAATTATTTGATTAATGTTCAGTTCGTGATGAATGCAATAAGTGAACTCTGATACGGTCTCTTCTTTGGAATGTATCTAACGCCTCTGCTAGCAAATTGCAGTTATTTCAATGCATCATTGATATGTCAAGAATCTGAATACATAAATTTTGTTTAGTTTCCTACTTCAGAAAAAGTTAAGCAAGCAAACACTTGTGAGGAAAGAGGTGGAAGTATGTGAAACAACTCATCATATTTCAGTGGATTAATGATTAATGGTAGGCTACATGAATGTAAGATAAAAAAGAAGATGCTATTTGAATGCCTTGAGAAAACTCCCTGTTAAGCCAAATAATTCAATATTTCAACACTTCGTATCTTTAAGAATTAGTATTTATTTAGAGTTCGTTTAACTGTTGAATATATTTTTGGAATTCTTTTTTTCTCTGTTTAGTTGATTAGAAAATGAAATAAATAAAGTTAAGTAAAATTTTCATGTAATATATATTAAGTTGATTTAATCAAACAAAGGCTTGAAATGACATATTTGTTACTAGAAATAGGCCTAATATTACACAATACTGTTTTTTTTTCATTATTTATGTACAGTACAATTAGTCCTATATGATATTCACCTAGCAGTTTACAGTATGTTTAGCCTTTTAAAATTATTGATTATAAAAAAAATGCTATGGTTATTTGTGAATGGAGTAAACATGGCTCTTAAGTTAGGTTCATTTAGTATGATTAGGTTTGTTAAATGAAACGAATCAACCCCCTTTTGAAAGTGGAAATAATCGGATTTTGTGCGGCAAATATGTCCTTTGTTAGTAAGCTTAAATGCCACAATTATTACAACAGGCAATCTGAAAAATAATAAGATGATTATCTACTTTCATTGTAAAGTTTGTAATTATGCTTGAAGCTTGCTCTGTTTTTTGGTGTGGACATTTAGGATAGTTATTCTTATTTTTCAATAACAGAAATAATTCAAAATATGCAAAAAGAAAATCAGTACAAAGATCCCTTCACATACAATGAATTTTATACATTGAATAAATGAAATTCAAATATTTTTCTTAGTGATGTTTTATTAGAATTTCTGTTTTTAATTAAATCTAGTCACTTTTATATACATACAAAGGTAACTTATAAATATTGAATTTTATTTGTTTTAATGGCTCAATTGGGACAGTAATGTATGCAAGTTGTAATATGTAATGTATGCAAGTTTCATATACCGTACAAAGTAACTAATTAATATTGAATTTTATTTTTTTAATAGCCCAATTGGGAGAGTGTCTTTAAATATGGAGTGTATTCGAGTAAAATATTTAGCTATAGTAGTAGAAGCAGAACTCAGGATTATGAAACTAAATGTTAACATTCCAGCCTTGGAATCCCTCTTCCAATAAAAATATATTGCCAGTGGCACAATCATAATAAATATGTCCTAATTAAGGTCTAGTGCAGAAGCAATAATAATAGAGGTTTATTGTTTATTTTGAAAACCTTAGCTCAAATGCAAGTATTTTTAGCTCAATACTATTAAAAAAAAACAGAGCAGGGACATTACATCCTTTGTATTCAATTCCGGAATTTCCTTTTCCAGTGGTGCCATTTGTTTGTACATGTGAGTTATTGTCATACTAGAAAAAATGAAACAATGGTATGGGAAAGATTTGGCTGCTTTGTCCAGCCGTAAAATTGATTATCTTAGTAGGCCTTGGCTAGAGAGCCGTAGCAAAATGTAATTGTCAGTTTCACCAGCACAAAGAAAGACTAGTAACTGTAGATTGATCATTAGTTTTGTGAGTCATTAGAGTTACCTATTTGGATTGTGGCTTGCTCCAGCTTTGTAGGCACATGCTTAAGCAGATGCAGACTATGATGCCAGTTTTGATGTGACAGATCAATATCTACAGCATAAGTAATTGAGTTCATCACACATGCTCACTTACAGCTGAATTTCAGGTTGTATAGTAGCAGAGTGTATCATCTCCTCAACGTGACTAAGGAGTGACCTCATCCCAGCTGATTACGGCATTGCGGGTCATCCTAAATTTCTTGCGATCATCAAGGCAACGTGGGAAGCTTACGTTGGAAGCTGTAGTGCATCAATATACGTGAGTGATTGAATAGAACTCATTTCTGTTATAGCATTTTTATATTATAATGGCTGGTAGGAAAGGTAATACAGACCAATCCTATACACCTCTCGGTACCAAGGCTCCGACTTGGAGTTCGCCTCAGGCAACAAGAAGACGTAATATTGATAACTTCTTTAATCCTATTGAGCAAGGTGATAAGTCGCTGCGTCTGTCCGATAGCCGTCCACCCCAAAAATCGAAAGCCCAGTTAGATGTGGAGGCAGCGGCCACGGAGGCAAGGGAAAGTCAGCGTTTAAAATATAAGGCACAGGCAGGAGCGTCATTCTTCAGTTCGGTTGAAGGAGGGGGTAACTCATTACACTTGACATCGGGTCGTGTTTGTGGTCAAAATAATCCAGCCGACAGGTCACCAGAAAGTCCTTCCAAACCAGTAGAGGAACAGCCAGTAGAAACGGAACAAACAGAAGATAAAAATCAAGATGCGAGGAAAGAATCTTTGACTTTACCATTAGAAGGTCAAACCAGTGAAGATGAAACGAAAAAACGACCAAAGAAAGAAGGGGGAGAACTTGGAGGTGATGAAATGCGAGGGCTATTGTATTCCAACGTGTCAGTTGAAGAACCAAGCTCAGAGGTATTATTATTTTGAATAAAAATTGTTTATATTTATTGTTTTCATTAAATATAAAATATTGCTATGGTTATGTGAAAGTGTATAGTAAATACCATTATTGGTTTGTATTGTCCTACTGTATTAGTTACAGTATGTTTGTATTTATGCATGCTAAATAGATTGATTTTATTTAAAATACCAAAAAGATAAACATGCTTTGTATTCAGATTCAGCCATAGGTACTGGTATAATTTTTGTTCTTGGTGTAATTTGAAGTAATATCATGAAAATCTGGGTCATATAAGCATATAATATTGATTAACTGGACAATATTGGCTACAGATATTAACATAATAAAATGGACTACTGTACATATGATACAGATAAGGCTACTATTATTTCAACTGGGCAACATTAAGCTATTAACATAAACTGCATAGCACTAGCTACAGAGTCTATTCAACAAAGAGTGAATTAAACAATTATATATGTCACCTTTATTTCAATGTAAATTTTTTTCGCTTCATATCGGCATTACTTGAGGCTGTCTTAAGCACCATCTTAACCTTGGTGGATTTAGGTCTTTAGTACACAGATGAAGCTTATAGTTAATGGATTTAATAAATCATTTTGGTTGACTGATAAAATTACTGCCTTTTCTTGTGTCGGTCAGGTTTGAATTTTTACAGGCTTGATATTTCGAGTGGGCCTGTCCAGCTAAAATTGTCTGGAAAAAATGTTTCCGTTGGACTAGTTTTTGCCCCAAAAGGGACTCATTTTAGTTGTCAGTTGGTCTGCCCTCGCAAGTGCTGTTTCAGCCAGACCATTAGGTGTGTAGGTGAAGATCAATCTACTGTAGGCTATGCAAGCATATTCACCTTGCTTGAACATTAGTCTAAACTAGCTGTACTGTAACGGTCATCTTTATTTTGAAGATTAATATTTATTAAACATATTAACAAACATAAACTTTTACAGCTATCTGTGAATCTGTAGGAAATATTATGTGGCTACTCTTTTGGAGGTGAACCAATTTTGGCAGATGAGATCCTCTTTTGACAGCCGAACCAGCGACAATTGTGAACTCATCCAACTGATTGCCTGTTATCCATTTTGATTTCAGGAAATGCTCCTCGATTATGAGCCCTTTTTCATGTAGTTTCAAAGGCCACGATGTCTTAATTCAAAGCTTACTAGGCTCTGGCACGGTCCCACTCCCTGTCGATCAGTGGTTCTGCCAGAGCTTGCTGTTTGTATACTGTGGTTATGACACCAATAGGCTGTGGAATCTCCAGTGCCTTTTTGCTACAGCCCATGTAATGTGCTATTATAACAGTATGCTCCATGGTCCTCTCTGTTAGTGCTAACATGCTTATGACACCTTTTGATGGTAATAGACTGTCCTATCTCACCTCCATGTTGGTACAGCCCTTGCTTTTGATGGCTGTAGACTGTGGTTCTATCCTACCTTCCTATTGGTACAGCCTGTGAACTTGAAGGCACCTGATGATGATGTCATGCTGTGAGCTTGGCCATACCTCTGTCTTCTGGGTACATCCATCCTTGTGATGTCCTTTCACATTTGAAGTCCTTCCTGCATCCCCTAGTTGGTACAGCCCTTACTTCTGACACTTTATGACAGTGATAGACAGGTCCTATCCCCCCCTTTCTGTAGATAGCCTGGATGTGTTATAATGTTGATTCCCCTCCCCCCTCCCTCTCCTCCATCATTTTTGTACTTCCACTTATTCTGACATTTGTTCTCTTTACTAAATTGTGGTCCCGCCCCCCATCTTTCTGTTGAGCAACCCATACATACAAATGATGGTAATAATGGATGGCTCTGTCTATCTCCAGCAGCGGATCCAATTTTTTCAAAAGTGGGGGGAGGGCGTGCCACAAATTTTCAAAATAGATAAGTGTGTAGCACGAATTTCAATACATAACTTGATATGCATTAAAATTTTAAATTTTAGTGGCAAAACGGGGGACATCCCCGTACTGGATCCTTGCCTGACCCAGCTGTGTAAAGGAGAATAGCGAGCTTTCGAAATAGGCGACGCGGGGAGCTGCGACGGGTAATTCAGTTAACTGTGAACGTCGTACTATGCACTTCCCGTCTCAAAGCTGTTTCGATTTACAGGACGACGTGCTCCGTCGTATCGCATGATCAATTATGCAGGCGCCTCCAGGGAGCGCGTATTTATAAATGTAACGTTGCCGTAGTCAACACAACGCCAAATTGCTTAAATCCTGTTGTCAAGTCCACACAACGAACGACTTCCCCATGTATTTGCATGCGCAGTACGGTTTCACGCTCCACTGCCCGTCGTAGAACGCCGCGTCGTCCAAATCGAAAGCTGCCTAATCTGGCCCAGTAACCTCCAGTATATATTGTATGAATTGGTTTTTTTTTTGTAAATGTTTGTATTGTAATACTTGTTTGTATATTTCCCTTTTTGTTTTACTTTAATATTTGACCTATGCTGACGTTTTTCATTTATAAACCTTGTTGACCTAAGTTTTAAATTTCTCATTTATTTTTTTTTTTAAATTTTTAAATCAAATGAAAAGGAAAATGAAAAGGAAATTCAATGGGGGTTATTATTATAAAATATGTATGGTTTCATACATATCCATCATCCATAATTCAGAAGTTTAGCTTCAACCAGTTAAATATTTTAGTATTCCAAACTTCATATACATTAGCTACTTTAAAGATGTACTGTGTGAGCTAAGCCTTAAAAGATATGAAAAATTATACAGTAATTTGATATTATGTATGATTGCTTGAATCTAAAATTATACTACATACCGGTTCAGAAATACTCTCTAAGATATTTTAAAGTTATTAAGTTTCAATTGGAATACTGAATGAGAAAATATTTTCCTCGTCAATTAAGAGACGAATAAATAATACCTTTCCTATATATTCGTGGCAAGGACTTAAATTGTCTGCTATGGTAATCTAAGGATTTTCTGAGTAAAATGTCAGTAAATCTGAATTGTTTCAATGTGTTTCCCATCAGAGGTTGAACACGTTTTATCATTTGAAAATAAAACAGTAATACAATGTTATTGATTATAGTACAATATCAGTATATTTTTAAAATTAATTTTGACAGATATGTTCATTAATTTAATGTAATTATTTAATATTCATTAAAAATCATTAAATATTCATAAGTACATTGTAAAATCTGTATTCAGAAATAGGATGTTATGGTAATGGTTTTGTATTTATATAGCGCCTTCTACGATCGAATTCGTCTCAAGGCATTCAAAAAATATATGTGAATAAGGTATGAAAATAAACTAAACCAGAAATCACCTGAGCTACAGTAACCAAGCAGTATAACCATTAAGAGAGACAAACAATGGTTTGTAGTATAAACTAGGTATGATGTTTTGTACTATACTTATCATGAGACTAGTGGTATAAATGTACTTTATTGAAGTAGAAAATAATTTTGGAAGTTGCATATTAGGCTGTCAACCATAAGGTCATGTGTTCAAATCTCATGCTGATAATTTTTTTCTTATGTCTGTGGCAAGTATTTCTTTATAAATGTGCCTTTCTACCCATCAGTTTTATATGGGTAATTAAGGTATGGTAGGATCAGGTGTATATTTCGGGTATTTTTTCTAATTGTTTACTTTCTGGCTGCACAATCATTTCTGTATTGTTTTTAAATCTTAAAGTACTTCATAATTCAATTCAATTTGGTCTATGTTGAATATTCCTGTATGATCAGGCACAACTCCCTTAGGACTGGAAGAGGTTGCATGTTGTCTATGATGATTGCAATGACCAGTTCAATAATCTGAACCATGTCGTGATGGTTAATTGATTTAGGTGATAGATACCAAATGTATTGATGTATTATTTTATATTGTTATTACTGATATTGTTCATTATATTAATAACCAGAGCAGTGACTCCATAGAGTGCATACCTCCGCCCTTTGCCTGAATAGAAATACTAACAATACACAGGCCTTGATAATAGGTGGGACTGCAGCATACCCTCAATGAAATCATGGAATCGCCCGTCGTATTCAGGCACATTATTTTCTTTAGTACTGTAACCTACCCTCAAGAAAATAGTGGAATTGCCTGTAATATACAGGCACGTTGTTTTCTTCTGATAATTGAAAAGGTGTCTTTCTTTGATTATTATGTACCATTCCACTAAATTTTTGATGATTATTCATTAGTTTTTGCATAATTCTGCTAACAGACAAGACAGAGGGACAGCAGTGAATAAATAACTTCCTTCTGGTGGAGGTAAATAAATGGTAAGGTAAAGTAAGATGTTTTAAAGAACAACCGACCAACACAATATCTCAAAGTCCAGACTTAATTTCTAACACTATAAATGACCTTTAGCCCTGCCATCCTACATGATTTTTACAACATTAATTATGAGTCATTGCATTACCATGACTAACTCATTTTATCTCAACAACATAATGTGAACATGTGCACATGAAGAACATATATTTATTTAACATGCTAGAAAGTGTCCATAGGCAGTGCAACGCAAATGACCATCTATTGAGATGATCATAATGTGCGGAGTATTTAGAACGCATTTAGTGGTACAAAATCATTATAGACTCAACTAGTTCTGTATGCTTAACCGTCTTAATAGGAGTTTAATATGTAGTGAAAATAAATATTGCAGTATTATTACTGGAAACATAGGAATTTAGAAATAAAAGAGCTTGTCGAATCATTCAGACATAGAAATGTCAAGCACCCAGAGGCATATAGAACAGAATATAGTGTGTGCTATTGTAAAGTTCATGTTGTGGTTTTCATTTCACAAATAATCTATATTATAATTATGATTACAGTACTTCAAAGCCGAATATCACTACAGAAAACTGAGGACCTCAATAAACGTCTGGTATTGGAAACCTACCGGTCTGATAAACTATAACAACATAGATCCAAATTTTCAATCGGCCAAATGATTATAAGTCCATATTTCAGATTGAGGGGAAAATAATGACTTTTACAGTTGATTTTTTACGACCACATGGGGTGACAATGCATGTACGACTGCTTCTGCATTTGCTATTCAGTTGTTTTGCAGTGTTAGAATTTTTTCATAGTACAGATGATCATCAGTAATAAATAGATAAATGTCTGTACTTGGAGTTTACTCCCAGTCGTATACCTGCGGTGTGTGTGACGTTACTATAGACACATCTGGATGGTTTGTTTACAGTCGGGCATGTGACATATATAATAGGTTATGACTGGAGAACTTATGGTGCGATTAGTATTAAAGTATAGGAAAGATAATTATGGTTGCGAAAACAATAACCCACTTTTAACATGAGTAATAAATGTCAAGGAAAAGCACTAAAATTATTCAAAATAATGTTTATTTACTTATTGTAGTATTCTCTGTGCTTTGTAAGCTTTAGAATTTGATCCTTCGTAAACTCTAGCTAGCATAGAAATCGGAGCGTGTTGAAATTGCAGTTCGCTGATCGAAGACCCTTGTGCATACCTATACTGTACACTACACATTTTCCTACAGTGTACCTAGCATCTCTCAGCGATGTAGCTACAGCTCTGTGTACAGTTTATACCCACTATACGACTCACTAGTAATCAGTGATAAGAATAGGCGTACATGTCATTCGTCATCACAATTAATAGTGGTCTTCAGAAAGACAGGATGGCATACTTAGATAACATGCAACCTGTCTTCTTTTAGTGGTCTTCTCTCTTATCAAAAATTAGTCGCGCCCTTAGCGAGAGAAGCGAGCATACTCTCTAGTTTGTTAATATTATATTTGAAACCATATTTCAAGCAGGGTCGACCTTTTCCCTCCATGCACAAGAACATAATAAAGAAACATTAATTACCGGTATATGGTACAAGTTTCTCCTTATTGATTACATTAGTCAATCATGAGCTCATGAGTTTTACCATAGTGTCAGTCAAGTGTGCTCTAAGCAAGATATACGTTTGATTCAGTCCAGATGTGTTTTTTCATTATTGATGAAAAGCAGCCACAATATACACATACTTTGATGTATTTCTAAGTTATGAAATACTCGCACCTAGGGCTGAAACACAGCGCATGCCACTTCACAGCCCGTCAATAGTCAAAGTTGTTTGGCTGGCCGAGAATGATCAGCTTATGGTCTCAACTCTCGACCATCAGGCTTAGAACCTGAATGGGAAACGTTTCAAACCGCATTTCTGCAGTATCCTTTTCAACCTCACGTGTAACGTAAATGTATTTTTTGTCCGTTTTGAAAATCAACATGGAAATTTGGAAGCTAAATGCTTCTAGGGACTTGCAATGCAACACATACCAGTCAGTAGCCTACACCATTAGACAATTGCCCACCAATCCAAAGGATGTGGTATTTAGACAAAAGAACTTTTTTGTTGAGATAATAAATAATACATAAATCTAGTACACTTTTAAATAAATAAATTTGTACTTTGTATAATAAAAATTATTAGGTTTCAGCTAAAAATTAAAATGAGCAAATTTGAATAATACCATCTCTATACCAATTTTTACAAGCCAATTTAAAGATTTTTTTTCGTATCATTTGTAAATAAAAATGGTGGTTGCTTTATAGCAATTCTTTTCATTTACAAATTTTTGTTTTATTTTGCAGATTTTTTTGTAGTGCATTTCTAAGAGTAACAGATGCATAAATGATACATTCCCTTATTCCGTTCATAGGCCATTAAAAATCATTGCATTACAAGATTTTGTTACCTTTCCTTAATATTGTAACGCAATACACCTTCTAGCCATTTTCACCTTGAAATAGGTTCAAGATTGAATATTATGGAAGAGATTATCCCGTACATACAAGACAATAGTAACAAGTATGAAATCTGAAAAGCAAGGACTCTGCTGTCTCTATTCATTACAGTCGCTGGCTTGTTCATCTCTTAAAACATTAATAGCAAACGTTACAGGACAAATATCTTGTACCATGTACACTATTAAAGTATTTGTTGTTATATCTGTATTCAAAATCTAATAGTAGATTTTTGTAATTTTCCTATATTGTTTTAATTTTATTCATATTAGTTTATACTGATTATTGATACTAATCACTTGGTAGTTATCATTCTAAATCCTCGGGTTGTTAGTTTTCCTAATTCCGCATTCCTAATCTCTAATTGTTTTGTATCGTTTCCTTGTTAAAAAGAAGATTTAGTTTCATCATCATTAAGGATCATCTTTTTTGTTTTTGTAGGATTTCTAAATTTCCTCGATTTTATGTTTGGATTTAATAGCTTTACTGATTACAGGCTATAAGCAATAAGGATGTCTACCGTATATCCAGGTAATGCATCAAAAGTCGGATGATATGACATGTATGATTGGTTGCTGTCACTCACATGACTGAATAATGCTTCTAAGGCTTGTTCATATTCTTAGGTCTGTCAAGAAATGACTCAACCTGGCGTAGTCTTGTGGCCCATGTGACTATGTCTGTACAGTTGGAGAGAAAATAGTTAACCTCTAACCTTAATCCGTACCGATTGTAGAACATCGCTTTCATTCTCATCAGGTTTACAGCTTGGGACAGCATTTCCAGAAATGGAGACATCCCCACCACCTCCCTTCCTTCCCCTCTCCCCTTCCTCTTCCTTAAAAAAATGAATGCTGATACTGATTGGCCAAAATGTTATCAAAGGTTACAGTTATCCAGGTCAGGAATGTTTACATATTCTGTAAAAGGATACAAAAAAATATAAAAGATACTGTATTAATCTGAATGTTTATAAGGGCTAGGTTTAATTATGAAATGTACAAGGTATCCACAAACTCATGTCAAAGAAAGGGGTTATTGAAAAGGTGTGATTCAAGGGATGACTTCACTTCTAAGTTGGGAAAAAACTTTTCCAAGAGAAAACATGAAGTAGCGTAGAAACATTGGCAGCAAGTGTAATTTGAATGATGTTACTTGAAGTTGAATTAATGTACTCTATTTTTCCTGTATTGATCACTTTTTAGAATGACTACTGTAGACCTGCCAATTATTTTTATTTTTATTTGATTGATGACATCATTAGGGAAAACCCCAAGAGCCTTCAGCATTTTACAATTAATTTTTATAATATCATTCTTGATTGGAAATTAGAGATTTTAGAGTTTTATTTCTTTTAGAGTTTGTTTTTAAATCTTTAAACTGTAACAAATTATGGAATGGCATTTTGCCCAGCCATCGGTGAGTCAGACGGATGTATGTTTTTCCTTAGAGAGCGGCGAGTGCATACATTAATGTGATACGATAATTGTGATGTCTTCACACAGACTTTATTTTACTCAATGGGATAATGGAGTACCTAGATTTATAAGTCTTCTTGATTACTGTAGTGCTTCATTAAATGGGTGCGGCAAAGCTTTGTAGTTCTAATGATGCCCACTGAAAAGTTAACAATTTCCACAATTAACTCTTTCTATTGTTGTGGAAATAGGATAAAAGTATTTATTATATTAAATTTACACAAAAAGTATACCTGATTTGTAATTAAATTAATGTTTCTTTTTTTGACAATACATTAATAAACCATGATAAATAGTGGTACCTTGGGTGCGCATTTTAATGCTTGTAAGTGTAATCACATTCATCCAAAAAACATTTTTTAAGGGGACACGTTTCCAGATGACAAGTTCTTTAAACATAACAAAGCTATTAAAAGGATCCTTGTACCGATAGAAGTTGCTAACGCTTTTAACGCCAGTAACGTTTTACTGTCTTCGCTTTTGGCGTTTTATTTTAATTAATTAATTTTTTTTTTTTTTATTGAAGCGAGTTTAGCGCATGAGTTGTATAATGTAGGCCTAGACATGGAAACTGCTTGTATTTCTGTTTTTGGTAAAATATAAAAAATCCATTCACCATACACAATTTCGCCACCAGTATCTGATTCTGAAGATGGAACTTTTTTGGCATTTAATCATAGAGCCATTGTTCAGTGTTACAATTAAAATAGACTTAAAATAAAATTGAATTAAAATAAACAATACGAAAACACTTTACTAACGAAAGCGACTGGTCGCTTGTTATTGAATTAGCTTTTTTTTTTAATTGCAAAACTAATCGTGATTGGCCAGTTACTTGACTTGAGGCCAAAATCATTCAAGCATCACTGGCGTTAGCTCTGGGACGATACCTAATCTGGGGTCTGCAGGTGGCGTTTATAACGCCACAAACGTGGTGTGGGTGGTGTAAGTAACGCCACTGCATAGTTTACACACAACGGTGTATGTTACGCCAGCCATACACCGTATGTGTGTGTGTGTGAGAACATACCGTTAGGGTGTTAAAATGGTTTAGTAAATACCCTATTAAGAGGGCACCATATTAAAAACCAATATATCATAAAATATGGTACATAATTGGAAGTTTCATCTTAGACCATAACAGAGCAACCTTAACAGTTTGGCATTCCTTAAAATAGACATTGGTATATGAGAGAGCAATGAAGCATACATTCCCATGTGTCTTTACATTTTATTCTAGGTTGCTTGTTATTTCATTGGAAAGTACTTCTTAAAAAGTTCATGCCACTGTCAAGATTATAGGGACTTGTTATTTTTTTATATTTAAAGTCCGGCTCCAGAGTGAAAACAAATTTGTTGAAATGTTGTACAACAGATTACTCTCAGACACAACAATAGTGTTTGACGAAATACTTGGGGACATTTAATGAGATACAGATTTTTGAATGTTTGAAAACTTTGATGGAAATGGTGGAAAAAGGATGGTTATGCCCCTTTTCCACCAGTTTTTAACTACTCAAAAACCTGGCTTTAAAACAAACCTCAAAATTTTCTGTGTGAATCATGCATTTTGAAAGTCAACTGTGCTCTTTTTTCATCTTAATTTTTTTATATCTTAATTTTTTTATACTTTCTTAGAAAATTTGGATCTGAAGTGGCACAAGCATAATTTGCGGTAGTGGTTCATCTAATTTTGCTACTTGATTTTCTCACAAGTAGAACACTTTTTTTTAAAGAATTAAAATACATTTTTCTCAAACCTCCATATAACATGTTAAGATATGCAAAACGTCTATCTCACAAGTTGATGTATAGAAATTCTTATGTATTTAAATAATGTAACTGGCAAATGATTAAAAACTTTAGATTTCCCAAAGGCAGGCAATACCTCCCAATGTCAAAAGCATATCCCTAAATTCAGGTCATCTAATTATGAATGGTTTGTGTAATAGATGCTGTAAATCTTTTGAAAATCCACCATATTGAAAAATAGTGCGCAATGTTTGAGCTACCAAAAATAACTTCAAAATAGTGCAATCTTTTGTACTTTTGTTAACGAACATGAGCAAATTCCAACGTGCATCATGTGTCTTCTACACGGTTCCCATCCCGCAAGGTGCTAAGACTTCGGACGTGAGTAATTTGCATATAATTTACCGTGTCTGGGTCGTTTAAAAACCTCATTAGATCTACTGTTGCAGCCTAACACTGAGGCGATAATGTGAAATCATGACTTTGTTAGCACTGCTTTAAACGAGCAGAAGTCTGCTCTTAAAATCCTTTCTGTGTCATGGCAAATTTATCATTTTAATTTTGCATAAATTAGCATAGTGTGAAGTGTACTGTTAGATACTTTAATTTTGTTTCAACGTAGTTGACAGATATTTCTTGGTAGTTTTATCTGTTACTGTTTGTATTTGTGCTATTCATTTTAGAATGCAAGTCTTAACTTTGGCATATTTTCTACTTGAATTAAAATCACATAATATCCTTGGCAAACAACTTAGAGACTAAGTACAAAGTGCAAATGAATTATGATGTAAAATCAATTCCTAAAGGTTGTTAAAAGGATTAAAACTAGTCCTATTAAGATAATGCACTTTACAAAGTAAAATATATGGAAAAAACAAACATGAATTTTGTGCTTTTTGATAAGAACCTCATAAGCCCTGTCCAGACTCTCAAATTTGATCTAACAAAAAACTTGTAACATGCCAAATATGGTCATGATGACATCACATCATAATCGTATAGGCACATCATGACTATATATGGGCACATTATGACCATATATAGGCACATCATAACTATATATGGGCATATAGCATTTTTTTTGTTAAAGAAGATTTGGTAGTATGGACAGAGCTAAGCCTGGTTTATATCCTATTATTGTCTTTTTTTGTTTATTTTTTTAAAGAGGAAAATAAGAAAGTTTCTAATGCACCGATAGGTAATGCCTTCAGAAAGCATTTGTTGCCAACAAAACGAACAATTTACTTTGGAAGTGCATTTTCAACTATAATTCATTGCTCGTAACCATGGTTGTTGTATTGACCTTGATGCAATCTTATTTTCTATATACACTAATAATTTTGATGTTGCCCTTCTTTTGATTACTATTTGTATAGTTATTTGTATGACTCATATATTGCCCTGGAGAATATGTTCATCTATCTATATTGTTTTTCCATAGTTTTTCCAAAGCATTTTCTGTTTCAATTTTGATATTCTATTTCCATTTGTGAAAAAAAAGACTTGAATAGAGCTATAAAAAGTACTGTAAAATTCAATGCACTTTATATTCTGTTACATTAAGTTTATCCCTTCTTGGATAAGGTTTTCGGAAAGTATCAACAAATTAATGGTTAATTTATAGAACAGACAATTATTATTCGAAGAAACTACAATCATTACATATCAAGATAGTTGCCTTAGAAACTACCCAAAAGAATTCTTTACATGGCCGTGATTTGACATCGGTCAAAGTTTATTTATTTTCGCATTCAGAGCTTTTTCTGATGAATTATCTGATTCTCATACGAAAATTAATCGGAAACTTTGGGCCCTGTTTCTGCAGTAAAAAATAACAAAATGGTTGCTTTCTGATAATTTATCGGGTAATAATGTTCTGCGGAAACGGCCTAAATCTTAATGTGAACATTTTTGTCTTTTCATTTAAAAAATTTATAGAACACTGTAGTGGGAAAGTAGGAAAATAAAATTAAAGTAAGTCTGTAATTTGTACAAAGTTTGACATAAAAAATTGAAGGGTTTTGACTGCTCTTGAGCATGTAAAGACTGTCCAGTAATCTGCACTATACAAATACACAGCCATAACTAAATTTAAATTAAACATGTTTTTACGTTCCATATGAGTAACTATATTTTATGCAGTATGTTTGATTTCTTTATTTGCATAGTTTGCGTAACTTGGAAAAAGACAATTTATAGAGCATAAATAAACATGAACAGCAATTTTGTTCATAGTTTGTAATACGCTATGCATGGGAATGTGTATATAAAGCTGTTGTAAAAGACTTTACGCATGTTTTAAGTATCTTACAGATATCTTTTTAGTTTCTTTTAAGCATGTGGGTGGAATTATAATTTTGACTACGTCTGAATAGTGCAAAAGGATTCATGGATCTTATAGGATACAATACTTGTTTTGTTCATGACACGCAATTTCAAATATGCCTCAGTTGACTTAAAAAGAAACATTTTAAAGCAATTATTAATCATGGTAGTTTTGTCTAAATGAATAAATATTTTTTTTTTTTTTTACATACACTGTTCTCATTCTCTCTATATGTCAAGATCAACTATTAATGTTGTGAGTAAAGTATACAATTTTTTGAAACAAAAACTCGCATACTATAAGATTAAATTCATAGAAAATTAACATTCTACATCCATTAAATTCATGTAACCCAATTCCATTCATTACATTCATGTAACATAGTTACATCTCTTTAATTCATATATACAGGGTAACATGTTACAGTACATACATTACATTCATGAACGCTGATGGGGATAAAACATTTATTTATTGCTACTGATTTCACTAGAGGTGTCACTGTCATGTAATTTATGTAAAAAATATGATATATGATTTAATACCTTGATAAAAATGTTTCCTAATGGAAATCTGAGGGGATATAAATTATACCAAGTCGGCCTCCAGCCAAGTTGCTGGAGCATCTGAATGGTAATCGGAAGGCCTTGAATCTTACTGGGGACAATACATTTTTCTCACAAATATATAGTCTTTCTCTATCACTGATGAAGGGGGTTTCTCCATTCCAAATTTCACTATCATACATGTGATTGATCTATTGTTCAATGCATTTTATGAAATACCTAGAGAAAAAAAAATTGTTGTAATGGGAAAATTTTATTTATTTTTTTTATTTTTTTAAATTTTATTTTATTTTTTTATTTTTTTTATTTTTATTTTTATTTTATGGGTTTATTTTTTTCAATGTATTATGTAAAATAAAATCAGCGAGCTCTTGTATTATAGTTCTACAATATTTATTCAAGTATACCAAAGTTCAACAAATGTAACATAGTTTTGCTCATTAAATACAAATGAACTGGCTACATTCATTAAATTAATACACTGTTTTAACATTTATAAAATTCATGTAACATAGTAATTTGTAGTTCAAGCATTTCATGAAATTCATTAAAGTTAATAAAATATGTATGTTAACAAATATTTCAGTTACTAGATAAAATGGATTATGGTATACATATCTTTCAAAAGAGTATCATGTTTGCAATTAAAACAGAGAGATGTCTTGATTTAATGCCTTTGTATCTCTGTAAAGCTGGTTCATTGATTGCTGCAATCACTATTCTGATTCAAACAATAGAGGGGGCAATTTATTTTTAAAAAAATCCTGCATGTAGTAATTTTTGTCAATGTCACTCAAGCTTACTTTAAAATTTCATTAACTTTCTGTATGTATTAGAAGAAGGATTTATTCTTCTTTTTTTACCATTAAAAAAAATATATATATTTAAGATATGTACTGTCTGTGTATTATCTAAAAAGTTGGAAAATGTTAAAATCTAATATTTTGTATAAACTTACTTTATAGACTTATAAGGAAGTTACTTAATCTTCAGGGTATTATTATCCTGAAAACATTTGTGTCCTTATGAATAAACAAAGATATGTAATATTCTTTACATAGATCCTTATTAGTTGGTAGTCAATTTAAAAAAAAGTTAGTAAATCAATTAAAATCAGTTTTTTATGAAGATTATAAAGTTGTGTTTGTGTAAAATTAAGTGTATTTTGCTGTCTCATGTTTACATGTATTTTTAAGTATACATCATATATCATAGTCTAGTGCATGTTAGAAGCAGCTATGAGACATCATTTTCCATTTACTTTACTCCCAATGTTTTAATAGATACGCAGATGGTCTAATGTAAACATGATTGCAACATTGTCAATATACGTATCTGATTTTAACTTTTCTTCAGATTGGAACAAAGAGTCCATCGTTAAACGACATATCTCATTAAAGGATGTTTTCAAAGAAATAGCAAATCAATAATGCGAATTGTCCCCTTTGTTACCAAGACTTCATCAATCCTGTGCTAGACAAATTAAAGCTACACTCTTACTCAGGTAGATAATGAACAAACCTAAAGAATCTACCATTAGGAAGGTGGGGTGAACATTTTTAGTTACTAATATCAAGGTATCTTTATTCAATAAAAAAAAAAACTCACAAAACACATTTTCATAGCAGTCCACAGAACTGAATTCAGAAAAATGTTAACAAAATAAGTACATTAAAAAGTAAATCATTTATTGTATTAACGATAATATTGTTATCATCATTGTCATTATTATTTTATTTTTATTATTACATTATCATTATTATTATTATTATTATTATTATTATTATTATTATTATTATTACATATAAACAAAGCGATTAAACATTCAGAGTTCCAATAAAATTTATGATCTAAAAATTACAATTTAAAGAAGTAAAAATCTAAATTGTACAAATTACTTAAACAAAATTATTAATTCAACAAATTTTTACAGTATGTTGCTAAATAGTTGTTACTAATGACTGTATGTGCTGCTCATTGGTGGAAAGGCAAAATGTTTACGTTTTTTGATATATTATTTTGGACAAATCGTTAAAAGGAAAAGCAGGATGTCCCTCTAAGTAGTTATGGGCGGGCTCTACCTTAGGCCAGTTTTGCTAAAATTATTAATGTTTTGAAATAAAGATATAATGTATCTGAAAAATATTCAATTACAACACTGAATTACTCATTTAAAGTAATAAAATAATTTATTCTTCATTTATTGTTTCATTTCGAATGAAACGATCATATTATTACTGATTTACAGACAATCTTGTACAAAAGCTAATTAGATTCAAAGAAAGTAATTAATTCATATATTGAAATGTGTTAAGGTGTGTCACAATGTGTGAAAGAGTATATAATGTACACATGGTTGTTTGTTGCTTGTTATGCCAGTTTGATAGAACACATGGCAATGTCTTGCTACATGTTGAACTCATGTGGTGTTCGTCACTCTATAACATCCACTGAAAAATGTATTATTTAATGACAAACTATTATTTATTTAACCTGTTCATTGTTTTTTTGTTTTTTTATAAGCTAATTTGAACAAATCTTTAAATTGCCATTTTGGCATTATTCTGTCATAGACACAAATAGACTAGACACAAATAGACTAAAAAAAAAAAGATTTCCCCGACACTTATAGATTTTTGGAAGACTTTAGTGTGTGAAGCTTATTTGAAAGAGGTACTAATTTGACAGAGGAACTTTCTGTTAAAATGGTACCATGTTGATAGGCCTGTCGGACTTGCATTATTAATAATTTTTAAATCTGTTGCTTAATAGTGTTTCGACAGTACACAAACTGAAAAATGTATGGGATAATAATTAATACCATGATGCTTATTTCAAATATAATAATTTATAATTGCTAATGGGTGTGATGAAAATTTAAGATTGGAGCTGAGAAAAAATGTTTGGTGCAGTACTTATTCTATGTCATGCTTATTCAAGACACAGGCATTCAAACATTTACGGTATTTTAGTGAATTTATTAACATGACAGTATTAACAATTTATACTGAGTAAATAGTGTTGATGTTTAGATAAAAAATAAATGTATGTTATAAGCCATGTATTAACAAGTCTTGTTGATCTAGGCTTATTTACTTAATTCGTGCACATGTCGACTATTGAAGTTGGTACCTTTGATCACAGGTAGTACCTAGGTGAAAGTGATATGCTAATGTGGTAGTGTGGTATGATTAAATGGCTAAGAAACTGCAAGAAATCAATGACACTCAAGCTAATTCTTCTATCAGAATGTTAGGTAAATAAAAGGTGTATGAAATTATTGCAAAGTCTATAGTTACAATCTAAATAACATTACGGTAGTGTATAGACGCAGTTGCTGTACCGAGGACAAATAAACTGATATTTAATATGAGGAATTTTTCGTCAAAGTGTTGATAGCTATTGCATTTATAAAAATAGGTATTCATTTAGAGTATTCAATAACATCAATATAATTTAAACTAATATAGTCCAATCAAAATATTAATGATTATGAAAGCTCGCAGTAAGTTAAAGTCCATTGTGTTTGGTTTATTAATGATCAAAAGAGTTCTACGATAATGAAAGCAGTGACGATAATTTATTTTTACTGCACCAATTGCAAGTCAAGATTCTAAACAAAATAATATTGCATTGCGCATTGCAAGGATCATCTAAACATTGATACAGACACCAACATCTGACAAGATGTCAACAGCCAACTTGATTACATTAGATAAGAATACTTTTAAATTGAAATTTTTCATTTAAAAAAAATCAAAAAAATTTCATGTAATTTTTTCCTTAATCAAACAAACAGTTGCAGATGAGGAAATATTAGGCAATAAAGTTTATTTTTACAAAATTATCATTAAGGCATTTTATTCATCAAAAATTTAGAAATTATTTTGTTATATTTTTCAAATAATGAAGTATATAAAAATCTAACAAATTTGTTGAGGTCATCAATTTGTCTTATATAATGTAGACATTGGTTGAACTGGCTTATGTATACCATCTGGTAGCAAAATTATTCCCTCGTAGCTACTGTACGGGGTAGAGTAGCTATGGGCATAAATTTATTAAAAGGCAGATTGATTTTTTTTTGCGTTTCATTGTTTAGTTTGTACTGTTATGGAAAATGGTGAATATCATCCTGAAAAAGACAGATATTGATTCAAAGTCTGAACTAGTTCCACAAGCGCAGCTGACATTTCTGATATCCATATTTATTATTAATTTTATTCAGGGATGGACAAAATATCTAAATAAGGAAGCCTAACGTTAAGTATATTAGATGCTTTAATTGATAAGACAATTATTAAATAACCAGCTTAAGTGATTGTGGGTAGATTTCTGTGATATGTTGATCAGTTTGACAATTCTAACCAGGTGCTTTAATATCCTCTCTTTATTGACATTTCCTTGTGCATCCCCCAAAGGAAATGGAATCGTCCAAGGCTGATTGAACCTATAGAGGGTAGTGAAATGCAAATTAGGCAAATGAGACTATTGTGATATTATGGGACGGCCTAATCTATTATGTGCTGGCATTATAATATGAAAAGATATGTGCCTGCCCAGCTAGCTGCATCAGCTTGGCACTAATTTGTCAACTGTTGGATTGTGGCGGGCTTTGAACGCTTCCCTTGAAAGAATAGAAGGGTCCAGGCAGCCGGTGTGGGTCATCCTGGAGGAAGCACATGCAAGTGACCTCGTAAAGTAGAAAGCCTAGATAAGGGTTGAGAGTGGAAGCTACACTGTTCCAGCATGACTACCCCTTCAAAATTCAGAAATGTTCCAAAGGTAGGGTTAAATAATGTTAAGAGATTCTTGTTACATAAGCTATGTATTCATACTTAGGAATAATCTATGTGGAGTTGATATAGTATATGATGAAACTTTCTAGCCTTCTACATATTAGTGGGATGCAGTAGACATACAGGACTGTGTGTGTGTGTACAAATACTATTTTACTCAATGTCCCTGACTGACAGTTTATTAGGGGTATCCTGTATGATCACCTCCTGTACTGGAGCATCATCATTACTTACTTTAGGTTATTTGCACTTCAGAGACTTGTTAATATTTATACTATTGATTTCTTCTTGTAGCTTGGGTTGCATCTGTTTTTTGCATCATCAAATTGTTTTTATTTTGTCATTAATTTATAATTAATGTTAATGACATTGAATTTAAAATGTTGAAGATGGTAATATAATGTAGTCATAAATGTTAATATTATTATTAATATTTATAGCTTTACCGTAAATATTATAACTGATATACCAGTAGTGGTAATGTGCCACCAACAAGCTATGCATGTTATTTTGAATAACCTTGGTGAAGGCCTACTCTTATTACTACCATTTGTTTTTATGGCTAGTACTTTAATACATAACCAAAATCCTCAATAATTAATCACCAAATCTTCAATGCCTAGTAGTATTTTTTATAATGACTACTGTGCTTATATTAGTTTTCACAAAAGCATTTTTTTTTTAAAATTTACAATAACAATGAATGCTCTTTCTAACTGGTGTATTACATGTTTGAATTTTATTATTATTACCTGCCATTGATGATAACACATGCAGCGTAGGTGTGTCATCTCACCTGAGAATGAGATGTTGCTGTTAGATAACCCTGATAATACTATATCATTATTTCTCACCTTCAACTTTTCGTGACCTATGGCCTGGATTATAATCAATAACATTCTGTTAGTTTTTGCTTTATGGAAAATATGTGGAGTATTATCTTTGCTTGTGCATTTATTTAATATGTGGTTTCTTGGTTGTTTATGTATTTGATTTTTTAAATACTATATATTTTTTGTCATTGCTCATCCATTATTTAATTTGCAAAATATAAAATTTAAAGAGTATACCCTTAGTCTCTCTTCATAGCATTTTTTATGTGTTTGCGAGATGAGTAATTTAGGTACTTGATTAAATTTAACTGATTAAATATTTAGACATTTTTAAAATTGATCAATTACATTTTTATATTTTAATTAGTAAAATTAATTAATTTTAGTTTAAACTCACAAAAATTATCTTGCATGCCATAGCACCAAAGTGTGCAATATTACATTTTATCTTCAAAATTTAATGGGAAATATTTTTCTATGTATATGTAATTGAAGAGTTGAGATCTAGACCACAATATATCTAAAGATTAACATAATTTAAGGAACGTTCTGGTTCAAATTTCGATGGCTCATAGCATTGATAAATTCATAATTTACTTAGCATAATTATATCCAACCCAGACCTGGGAGACACGTCAGATTATTGATGACATCAGATAGCCGTCAGGAAAGGTTCATGGAATTGATTTTTGTTTAGTAGATAAATTTGGAATGATTCAGTTAATTCGTCTTGACTTAAAAATGTACCGTCACAGAACATATGATTAAGAATAAGGACTTCCTACCTTTAAATATTATACCGGAGATTAAAACAATTCATGTTAAGTTCCATAATTTATACCTAAATCATTGCCAGCCAATGGTATGCAAAAATACATTATGCATATTTCTGTTTGGTTTTAATATAATTGTTGTATTTTGTGTGGTTATTCATATGATTTTAAGGTACTAGACCCTCTGAGGAACAGTATCATTTACTGAAGAGGTAAACCAGTATGATGAACAAATAATTAAAAATTAAATTTTAAACTTTATTACTGGAAATTAGGTCCTGGTAAACAATGCTATAAAGACTAATTTAATTGATTTATAAATATGAAAAATCATTCTAATTTTTATGTTGGTCATACTTCATAATATAAAGACGAAAGTAAGCAATGAAAATATTGAATTTTTCAAGTCTACTGTATCAACTTAACAATTAGTGTGTATTTAATTTAAGATAAAATCATTGAATTAAATTAAAATGCATCTCAACACCAATCAACAAATGCATATCCATGCTTCATCCTAGTGTAAAAAAAACAACCCAAGAATAAACTGAATAGTAATTCATTTTTTTTTTCTGTATGTGATGGATGATTGGATTGACATTAAAGAGCAGAAAGCTACCTTCAGAAAGACATTCATCAATGCGAAGCTTGGAAGCACTCAATACATAGACTTTGTATTAAACCTACAATTAATACTCACACCCATTGTTAAGCACCTCTTTAGGCGGAGTCTCATTGCACCCTTTGTTCGTGACCGGTTTGATAGTAGAAGGCTAATTCTTTATCATTGCTGATAGCTTGTGATTTACACCATGTTTTCTTACCTTGTAAATTAAACAATGTGAGTTGTGCTTAAGAATTTAGTCCTGCTTTTAAACCTTAATGTGAATCAATAAAGTAGATTGAAAATTGATCCTATTTGTCAGGAAGTTTTGTATACAAATACCATACAACAATGACAAATATAAAAAGTCCACCATTTCATACAATAATATACAGTAAAAATTAGTGAGAGTTATATCCAAAATAGGCTTACCATAAACACCATACTATTCATCAATATTATTGACTATTAACATTAATTAGAATTAATGGAATTTATAATAATCAAGTGGTTTTATACAGATTATAAAACATTTAAGTACAGACTATGAAAAGGATGATACTCTGCAGGTCAGGCCAAATATATTTTTTGCCACATTTTCCCCTTCTAAGATGGCCACCACACAAACCTTGGTTAGGTATAGGCACACACACACTCCTGGCATTGTGAGGATGTTTTGATTTCTACAGGATTATCTGCAGATTTAACTGGTTAAAAAAATGCAGCTCCCACCCAAGAAAATGATTGAGCAGACAAGAAACATGTTAATCTTTTGTTTCACTTTGCATTAATTCCAAAGACACTATTTTTATCTACCTGAGTCATGTGTGAAATCGATACAACAGTATAATTTTTAATTAAATGCCATCAAAATGAGATTGAAGGAGAGGCATCAGGACATAATTCACTGTCTGGTAAAATGTCCTTTCCAATTTAAGTACAAGAATAATATACCCTATGCATTCTAATTACAGGTAACAGAATGTTGTTCTGAAATCTAATGTATGCTTGGACATAGAATGGATGTTTTTGGCAAAACTATTTGCTAAATAAGAATACAGAACTTTATTTTTATTTTTTTCTGCCCTCATCTGATGATCTTTAAAATATAAGTTTGCGAAACAAGGAATAAAAAGTGTCTCGCTTAAATGCATTATAAATTTAATTTTATGAATTAGAGAAAATGATGTTTATTTTGGATCATGTCCCCTTGTGTACATTTACTAGTTGAATTACTTACTGCACACATTCTTAAATGTATTATAGTGATAATACACTTGTTCATTCATTCTCTAGGCATGGATCAATGGTTTTTACCAAAGTCCTATATTTACCTGGCTGCTTTCACTGAATTAAACCTTATTAAGTATGCTCTAATTTAATGACTTATTCCGTGGAGCATAATGCCAAATTTGTGATCGCTTCAGGTTCATTGCTGCAGCAGCCTTTAGTTCAAACATTATTCTTAGAATGTTTCCACAAAAGACTTTATGGTAAACTGGAGAATTTTATTTGTTTACTCTCTCTAGATTATCAAGTTTTCCTTGACGACAAACTTTTACCCACTATAGTCATGATGTGCCTATATAGTATTATGATCATTATCTGATGTCATCATGACCATATATAGGCATGTCACATGTTTTTGTCAAATCAAATTTGAATAGCCTAGACAGGGCTTAATTAACTTGTTTGTGCATAATAATTCTAATATTGGCTTAATTTTGTATATTATTAAGTAGGTTATTGCTTTCTATTGATAATTAGAACAAGAATATATTGTCATCACTACTATACTGCTTCTGTATTATTTGTATACGGTAGAAATCTAAGTCTCGCAGTTCTAATGTATAGTGAAAATTAAACTAATTATTACCATCAATACCATCAAAAAATAAAAATTGTTCCAGTCTAGGTCTCGGAAGTAGGTAAATTATAAATATCCCTACAAAACGAGTACTATAGTACCGGTAATTGAATTATAGATTCATATACCTGTAGGTTTGTTTTTTTCTGTATTTTAACATTACATGCTGGTCCTCCTAAAAACAATCTTTCAGTCCTCTTCCTCTTCTCTTTCATCTGTATTAAAAGTAATGGAGCATATTGTTGTCTGCCTGGTATATTTTAAGTATCTACCCTAGATATATTTTTTGTTGTTTAATTATGTTCTGCATTTATATGCATTGCAATTGACAGTCCCAGGGGGTTTATCATGTATGATCATGGATATCAACCTAATCCTCCATGGTATAAGATGGTCAGTGCAAATTGAGAGCGGTTTGGTTGTAGAGATTTTTTTACTCCATGTTTGAGTCATTAGTGGCCATGTTGCTATCATAATCAAGGTATCTTTACCTGATATCACATGCGTATACAGTAGGCTTCGCCTTAATAAATTGTATATTCTTAATCCTGGGAAGACTAATAAAAGTTGCAATTGAAGATCGCTGTATGTAAATTACCGTTCATGCATCAATGCTACTGTATCTCTCAGGTAACAACATTCATTCCACATTGTTACTCGGTGACTCAATATTTAGCACTAACTCATTCCTATAAAAATTGTTCCTGTCTAGGTCTCGGAAGTAGTTAAATTATATATATCCCTACAAAACGAGTAATGTATTCTTTGTATACGGTAGAAATATAAGTCTGGCAGTTCTAATGTATAGTGAAAATTAAACTAATTATTACCATCAATACCAACAAAAAATAAAAATTGTTCCTGTCTAGGTCTCGGAAGTAGGTAAATTATATATATCCCTACAAAACGAGTAATATAGTACCGGTAATTGAATTATAGATTCATATACCTGTAGGTTTGTTTTTTTCTGTATTTTAACATTACATGCTGGTCCTCCTAAAAACAATCTTTCAGTCCTCTTCCTCTTCTCTTTCATCTGTATTAAAAGTAATGGAGCATATTGTTGTCTGCCTGGTATATTTTAAGTATCTACCCTAGATATATTTTTTGTTGTTTAATTATGTTCTGCATTTATATGCATTGCAATTGACAGTCCCAGGGGGTTTATCATGTATGATCATGGATATCAACCTAATCCTCCATGGTATAAGATGGTCAGTGCAAATTGAGAGTGGTTTGGTTGTAGAGATTTTTCTACTCCACGTTTGAGTCATTAGTGGCCATGTTGCTATCATAATCAAGGTATCTTTACCTGATATCACATGCGTACAGGCTTCGCCTTAATAAATTGTATATTCTTAATCCTGGGAAGACTAATAAAAGTTGTAATTGAAGATCGCTGTATGTAAATTACCGTTCATGCATCAATGCTACTGTATCTCTCAGGTAACAACATTCATTCCACATTGTTACTCGGTGACTCAATATTTAGCACTACAGTAACTCATTCCAAAGAAAATAGAAATTCAATAAATTTATAGATTTGTTTCCAATAATACGTACATCAAAACAATGTAATTTTTGTTAATTTACAGATTTTGAAAATCCTTGTAATTGACTACCAGTCAAGTTAACAATCCGACCCCGAAAAATATTCAGTATTAAAATCTATGATTGTTTTGTGTTGATATTTTTTTTAAGTCATAATATTCAAGTATTTCTTCCAAAGACCTACTGTACAACTAAATTCATCTAAGGCTTGCATAGTGAGATACCAGGTTATGTACTTTCTATTGCTGTATATCTATTATTGATATGCATGGATAAGGTACTTTATTCTGTTGCTACTTCAAGATGTGTAATTCATTTGGATGTTAATGAATTTAGTTGTTGGGAATTCATGTGAAATGAATCCGAAGTGAGTTAAACGAGGCATGAATTGCACAAGTCAACTGATCCGATCATCTGCATTTCGGTCATGCACCTCTCTCATGGATTTTCTACAGCTCATGGCATAAGAGTCCATATTCCTGAGCTTTCCTCATGGAAAATCGTCTTGATCCTTTAATAAATTGTATGCTAAAGTAATCATGAGCCTTGCAGATGGAAGGAGTTAATGCTGTGTGAATTGCATTCGAGAGTGAGTGCCATGTGATTTAACTTTTTAAAATAAGTATTGTGTGAATTGAGTATTGAGTGAGTACTGTGTGAATTGAGTATATACAGTGTAGAGTGAATGCTGTTTTAATTGACTTTAGAATGAATACTGTGTGTGAGTATAGAGTTCGTGCCGAGAGAATAAGTATGGAGTAGTGTTGTGTGAATTGACTTTAGAGTGAGTACTGTGTGAATTGACTTTAGAGTGAGTACTGTGTGAATTGACTTTAGAGTGAGTACTGTGTGAATTGACTTTAGAGTGAGTATTGTGTGAATTGAGTATAGAGTGACTACTGAGTAAATCAAGTATAGTGATTGCTGTGTCAATCAAATAGTGAGTACTGTGTGAATCAAGTATATAATTAGTACTGTGTGAAACAAGTATATAGGGAGTACTGTGTAAATCGAGTATATAATGAGTAAGTCTGTGTGAATCAAGTGTATAGTGAGTATAGTGTGTTGAAATTTTGAGTAGGAAGTGCTTTGTGACAAGTATAGAGATTCTGGTATGATACATGTAGTGTGTGTGCTGTGTGTGTATTGAGTTTAAATTGCTATGTGAATCAAATAAATAGTGTTCTGTGAATCTAGTGTGAATTGAATATAGATTGAGTCAGATTGTTGAATTGAGTATGATGTGAATACTGTGTAAATGAATTATGAAGTATTGAGTCAAGTATATCGTGAGTACTGCAGTAATGGAATTTAGTATAACATTGAGTGTTGTGTGAATTGTGTATACAGTATGCAGATTTGATGAGCACATCCCCATGTAGTTCTGTATGACATCATTAATAATCAGTACACAAAGTGCGCTGATGCGTATCATTATTCACGGCAGTTAATATTCATAATAAATGATTATGTTGGATTCAGTATGTATTCGGAATATAAATTTTAAAATTATCTAGGGCCTATAAGTAAAACAAGCCAAGTGACTCAGACTAATAGTATTATAGCACTGCACTTTTTGTACCCACAACTCAACACCATTCGTACTAAGCAGCGATTATGTTGTTTTATTATTAATGGTTTTTGCAAAGACCCATGTACTTTACATTAATCCTGCATATATTTTAGTAATGCATGTGTTTTGTGCAGGCATTGAATGATATGTTTTAATGGTACAGGACTGTATGTTTGTGGAGTGCTGGTAATTACCATATGTTAGCTCAAATTCATTTACTAAAGTAAGTTTTAATAATTTGATATCTACAAATTAATTAATTAGCAAATTAATTTTTGGTAATTTTGCTTTAATAATATTTCCAAAAACACAATGGGAATGAATTTATTAATGAATATGGCGAGTCGAGTGGCCGAGCGGTAAGGCAGGGGCGCCGCTAGCTACAGCCTTAACATCGGCGCTGGTTCCATCCGCTCCTGGCCCATGGTTCGGTTGGTAGAACCAAGTCTTGTCGGATTAGGACTTAAAAATGGAGGTCCAGTGTATACATCTGGCTCCTGTGCACTTTAAAGAACCCATTGCATCTTTCAGAAGAGCAGGAGGTTACCCGATGTTATGGATCATTTCAGCCCCTGTCGTTGTGGAATGATGTGAACATGTATCTACCAAGAAGCGCCTCTTTTACGGCTGCTAGGTAGTCACGGACCACGCCCATACGCAATTCAGCACAATGACGGTGCAAGTTATGGGTTATTTTCCTACCTTTACCTTTACCTACTATGTTCTTTATAAATGGTTTTTAAATATATCAATTTTACATATCAGTTCAGTTTATGTTTAAACATAAAAATAAACATTAATTTTGTGTTAAAATTTTATTGTAAATATTTGTTGATTTGAAACATGATTTGTTTTAGATAGTCCTATAAATTTAGTTTTTAACATTATTATACATTATAGATTTTTATTTCAATTTGTTCCAGTTTGCCATTTGTTTACAAGTATAGCATTAAAATCTGTGATTCATTTAATAGTACTTTTATTATCATTTCACATTTCCTGACCTTCTTTCTAAGCTCAATACAAAATAATAAAATATTAAAATATGCAGTAGGCGATGCTTATGATTATTCCTCAAAACCACAAAGTGTTTATTCTATTGTTTGAAATTTCTATTACAATCTCTTCCTAAAGTGCCTGAGATATCCCACAGTTTCATGGTCATGCTACTGTAGGTACTGTACAGATAAATAGATGTCTGTAAAACCACAAAATACTTTATTTGTTTGTATGAGTATTATGATGATATATCACTAACACTAATGTATAAAAATAGCACATTCTTCTATAAGTTTATAGGTTGGTATACTCAGCTTTTTAATTACTGTAGTCTATTAGGTAATATCCAGATGTGATCGCTGGTAATCAGGAGTTAAAAGTGTTGTTCATTGCCACTTTTACTGGTTCAAACAATACTGTATATTCTGACATGACTGTAATATTTCCTGTCTTTGCAATTGCATTATTATACAGACTGACTTAAAATAGCTCAGAAAAATAATAATTATAGGCCTGATTAGGCTAGGTTTGTAGAAAAAAAAAAAAAAAAAAAAAAAAAAAAAAAAAAAAAACACCCCATACTCCTGTAACAACCATGGAAACAGGGTGAGAATTGTATAAGAAATGTTCAGATCATGGTGTTGTGGAATCAACATCTTGGAACTACTATTGTGATAATTTGCAATTAGATTTCGTAGTGATTTTTCTTTAGGATGGTACAGATTGACAACATGTATTAGTGGTGATATCGGGAAATAACGGTAAAGGTTTCACACAGGCTTTTTGCATTGTTGCTAATTGTTGGTTTATCTGCTACAATTTGCTACAATCGGTCAACCGCAAAGAAATTATAGTCTGGATAGAGTATTATACTGTAAATTAAACACAACCAATAAAACCTGAGAATACTATAGTATAATACCAACAGCCTTCCATTAAAATAGCTTTGCATGAGATAATAACCTCCAAATTGTCATAATAAAGGAAGTCGTCAGTAACAACAGAGCGGTGTGAGGTAATGGAGATTGATGGACACTCTATTCAAGCATGGAAGAATTTCTCATAGTTCAAAAGTTTTCACTCACTCAGGAGACATTTGTACCACACTGTAAAAGTTTTTTGTTTTTTTTTGGGCAGAGGATATCTAGAAAACCAACTCAAACTTGCGTGTAAGATCCCCAGGAAAATAGGTGCGCGTATTGTCATATTTACTGCTTTTATACATTGGTTGTAGAGATAGGCCAAGGCCTATAATTTTGGGTAAAACTTGCCCTTATTTTCCGAAACTTGTGGAAAGAATTCTAGGCCTAATATTGGTGATAAAGTTAAAAAAAAAAAAGAAAATATCTTATTTTAATTTTTTTCACTTTATAATACAAAGCAAGTTGTTCAAATATTTTATTTTCTTTAAAAAAATAGATATATGAATTTAATTTGATGCATTCAGTAGTTCCAAGGACAGTAGTTTATATTCTAAATTTTTTGGTCATTGTGGTATCCATCAATCAATTATGAATAAACTAATAGGTTAAAGGGTCGTGATCTGTCCAATTGATAGACCATTCGATGCACGAGTAAACTCTAATCTCTGAACTCTAGTTTGGAAAACATGGCGTTTGGATTCCTCCTGTAGATTGACATTTTGATTTGCACCTGTCAAGAATCATCATCAAATAATATTACCAGCTATTAATGGAAGCCTGCTAATTTTGGAGTATGGAGGTTTCTAGTGGGTGTAATGTTATCTGACCTTAGTACACTGGCTACAGACCTGGTAATTCCAGTAGTCGGTTCATTCATCAGTGACCCAGATGAGATTCTCTTGTTTATCTTTGAATGTCGGTAAATATGGAAGTAGCATTGTCATCATGAAACTAAAGTCTCTCATTTTGATTTTCTTTACTGTGTGTGGCGATATCTGTTACTGTTGATTTAGTATTGAATAATGCATAATCACTGAGACTTGATGCTTAACATTACAATAAATATGTTCTAAATTATCATTTGGGGCAAATAATAAATATTACGTGTTATCCAGTCTCCACCCGCATTAAAATATAGTTTTAAATTATATTTGTCTCTACCCACACACGTTTTTATTTTGCCATATATATGTTGCTTTAAATTTATAGTGGGATTGCGGATTGAACTTCAACCTAAAATAATTAATTTCTATGATATTTGAAGCGTGTTATTAATTTGATTATCATTAATTATGATGAGTTGTGATTGAATGGAAGCGATGCATTCGCTGGATAAAATTAAGTCTGCAGCGGTGTACAGTAAATTATTCAATTTCTATAATTAATACATTCTAGCAATTATTTTTAAGATAAATGTTTTCTGTATATTTCAAAATAAGGTAACTAATAAAATTATTCTTAATTTTTTATTTAAACTTTACTCACTGGCTCAGTAATAAAATAATATATTTATACATTAGATTTTAGTTAAATTAATTGCTAATAATGTACATTAGGAATGATTTATATAGCAATTGCAATTTTTGCTGTCAACCGTAAGGCTGTGGGTTTAAATGATATTTTGACCATTCGCTTATTCAAGGTGCATGCATTCCAAGACAAGTGTTTGTAGGATCTCTCTTCCAATAGTATGGATACGTGTTGAAACTCAACTGTTGATAAATGTATTTTTGGTTCATGGTATGCTGAAAATTCATACATGACTGAATACTCCCCACGGAGCAGTGGAGTTTGCGCGCACGTTTTAACTTTCCAACGAACAAGGCTGTTACCTGAAGTTGTCGGGACTTTGAAAGCACTTATATATAAATGCCAAAACTATTAATAATGTTTCTACTACAGTATATGAATTCACTTAGCTATCTTGAAAGTATTTGAGAACAAATTACTGAAAATGATATAATACAGTTCTTGCGTAAATGGTAATTGCCGGTAAATTATGCTAACTATAAATATGATTATGACTTGCCTCTTAAATGCATTAACACAAATTATGTCCTGCATAGGATTAAGTTTGATGTGGCTCAATATCAGAAACACAGTTTGTCAAAGAGTTAAAGAGATATTCATGGAGGGAATAAAATTGTGTAGATAATCTCGTTCAGATTTCATGCTAATCACCATCAACATTACTGCATACACCACATCGGAACCAACTGCCTGATTGGTGTATTTTGGTTGCATAGCTTACGCTATCAGAGATGTTTACAAGACTGTTGGATCATGGTTGTTTGTTCAGGAAACATGGAGGAATTTTAACATGACAGTTATAACACACCCCTTTGGTTTTGTTGTTGTTAGGCCAAGTAAATAAAAAATAGTAGTTTCTCATCCTAATATTTTGAAAAGAAGAGAATCAGGGAACTTTTTTTTAACTCCAAGATATGCAAATCCAAGATGGTCAATGGAAAACAGCTGCTACTTTCTCACTTTTACCAACTAGACACATTGAAATCAAGTAAAAGGAAGCACTAGACATGATTCATTCCATATATCCTCAACCACGAACAATCGAGAATTTTACGGATACGAGTTAGCCAGATTTTCATACATTTCGTAAAATAAAGAAAGTAAAAAAAAAAATGGGTGAGGCAAAGAAAATGGATGCTTGAGGGGACGAGAAACTAGTAATTTTTTTTACTTGGCCTTATTGAATATAATATATAATAATATGTAATATAATATTATAATATGAGCATAATGGTTTCTTTCCTAGCAAGTTACCATACATAATGTACAGTAGCACTTGTCACGTAATTTAATATTTTGCAAGAAATTAATTAAACTTGAGTTATATTCTCATATATAGATCACATTCTGCATACTTAACAAATATGTGAAGAAGAGAGAGAGAAAAACTGAAAAAAATAGTTAAATTGATGTCTCATTACTGTATAACAATGCCATTTTTTAATTGATTTTTTAGAGTTTTAATTTTCAATTTTACTGTACAGCATCGAGGTATTGGTGTACTGTTATCCAGTAGCACCTCTAAAAATAAATTATAAGATCAGCTTAGATTTGTCGTGTTCTAATACTAATACCAAGTTATTTATTTCTTGATCCACCCTACCACTATAACATCAAATTTACAACTGTTTTTGTTTAGAAGATTGCAACAAATATGTTGAAAGTTCAATAGAAAAGAATAGCTGCATTAATGCTTTATGAAAACCACCCTGTCGTGATGAATCCGTAGCTTTGGCTAAGCCTCATAAATGAGTCATCATGATCAGCCATTAAGAGCCTTATATCCAGGTGATGTGCTTGTTGGAATAGCTTTCATCAGGGCTTAATCATGCCATAGCCATCTACACAAGTACCTGTGTTCACCAGCTAATAAAAGTGTAATTTGATGATGAGTAGAATGGTTAATAAAGATACTAATCAGGAGAATTAATGGTAAATTTGAGATATATTGACTCCTGGTTGAGATTTCTTACAGTTTAGTCTTTACTTATCACTTCACTTCATACTTGTTAACATTTTTTAATGTTTGCATTTCTGATTATGTTCATAATATAGTGTATACATACAGTTTAAAGGCCTATACTACAGTATTATGTTCAGTCATATAAAGGGACCATAGGGCAACAGGGCTTAAGACAGGAGTTGGCTGAGGACAGTGAGGAGGGTTGAGAGATCTACCATCAAAAACATGCCCTGCATTTTCCTCAAAATATATAGTACAGTGTATTAGTATTTTCATGATCAACGTTTAAATTGGTAAAATCAACATTTTGATAGTGACATTACAAAAAAAAGAAATTATCTTTTTAAATTTTTGCATTAGCACTGTAGGTCTGAATTTTTTTTTTTTCCCAGAAAGTTATTTGGAATGCATTGCTTATTATGAGCCTCAGTATTGCTTGCTAGACAAGTAGTATATTCCTAAAGGAGAAATCTCATTAGCGTTCACAATCTATTCAGGATATGGGTTCCCTGTGTTTGAATTTATATTTCCTTGCATTCATTGTTTTATTTAGTGTCTTTAATGTATGCAGGAAATTGATGTGAACAGTATGGCCGAAAAAGGTAATAACTGTCATTCCTTGTCGGTAGTCAACACGTCAAATACGGTATAGCATAAATTTTAATATTTGTTGTAGTATCAACAAATCTCCATCTAATCTAAAAGAATACAGCACTGTAAGCTGACTTGATATTCCCTAATGTATGTATTACGAATGATGGTGCTGGCATAATGAGCTGCTCCACCGTGCTGCGTGGCGTTTGAATGTATGTGTGCCACCTGAGCGGAATAATCAATGCCTGCCTTTAAAGTTCCCGATATGCATTATTTAGCAATAACCATTAGGTGTGTTGCTAGTGTCTGCTATCACAAGTAGAAATATTGGCCAAAATTGATTTTTTTTTTCATTTGCAAGCTTTCAACTCTTATCAAATAATTAATTTGTTCACAAAATTTTAAAATTCCACAGTTAGTATAAATAAATTGTTATAGTGATTGCCTGGGGGTTGGTTGTATGGCTTTAATAAATAGCATTACAGTGGATTCATGAGAACAGTTTTTAAATGTGTTTCCTATGGTTTTAGGAAAATAGGAGTACACCACTTTTTGTCTTCCCAGAAATGGCAAGCATACAGCCTAGGCATGTATAGGCACTTCAAGGAAAGCAAAAATTGATTTATCCCCTTTATCAAAAAATAAAAACCTCCTCCCCATTCAAAATAGAGTTATAAGAAATAAAGTGGTGTTTTTGTCTTTTTGGTACACTGTAGAAATAACAGCACTGCGTTTACTTTTACCTAGGCCTGTTTAGTTTCTGAAATTTTCTTGATTTTCTCTTATATTAAAAATATTACTGCCTTGTCAGAATTATTCTAAAATAATTTAATATGAATTTACATTTATTTTCCTAATTTTAACAAAAAATTATATTATATTTTAAAAACTTTATTATTTAATTAAATCCTCTGAATCCTCTTGAGAAACCAATTAAAATCTAATGAAATACAAAATTTTGAACTTAATACACTGTAGAAATTAAACCAATTGTGTTTTTTGAAGTGGTGTTGTTGAAGCAGTGTTTCCGAGTTATACTATAGAGTACTCAATCGCGCCGTCATTGACTCTTAAAGTGGAATGCTACTGTAGCTGTATTGTGCATTTCAGTGAGATTAAATTGAGTCATGATGATGGATGTCTTCAACAAAGATGGTCAAATCAGATGGAAATCTTTTGGGAAATTGGAAACATTTCACTCCTAGCCCTTGATTAAATTTCAGCATGATTGAAATTTTGTAAATGAGAGCCTGTATCTTCTTCGAACTTCAAATAATAAGGGGAGGTTTGAGTGGACCACAGTACAGTAGTCCTTTTTCCTAATTAATAATATTATGAACATTTGTTTTGCACCATGGCACAATAGTGCACATCAAAAGTTTAAACTACCAAAACTCTAAATTTAATTTATTTAATTATCAATTTTAAAAACTAATCAACGCGAGGGTCAATTATTACTAAATGAATACTGGCCTAGATAACGAAAAAACATCCTGTCACCCAGGGTGCACACAGGCACTCCGTTCGGCAACACGATGGGCTCCGGTGGTTTCCATCATGGGCTAATCCCACGGCTCCACTACCGTGCACTGCAAAGAGAGTGACATAGGTAGTGGGGGTTTTGTCATACAGTATAAATGAGAGCGCATGTCAATTTTGTACTAATAGCAATATATGTCTAGGAGAGATGTGTTTGTTTTAACACTGATGAAGTACATTTTACCTTTGACAATAAATCAAATCCTGTCGTACAAGTCAGGCATCATTATTGACAAGTTCTCTAAATCACTCCTGGAAAAAAAAATTGTTCTTTAAATAACAGAGTTTTGAAAATGCCTCTGTGCCATAGGTCATTTTAGTGTAGGTTTCTTTTTTTTTTCTTTGGTTCTGTGTATGTTATTTTAATATATTTTGTTATTCTCCGGTTTATTTTTCTTGGATTTGTTTAGGTGTGCCAATTCATTGTGTTTTCTAAGCCTAATAGGTAGGCCAACAATGAATAGTTCAAAGGTAGTGTTATTGAAAAATGCAAGGTTCTTTCACAACCCATGTACCATACTACTAAATATGATGTCAGTTGTTGTAGTGTTTTAAACAGATTGAAAACAGCTTGATCTCATCGTGGAGCTTTTTATAAATTTATCCATAGCTCCATGATCCCATATACTAAAATTGTAGGCTTAACCATCACATTTTATAGAATTATAATCCAAATACATGAGTGATTTTTATTAATTGCATCGTTTTTAAGTGCAATATGTTTTGTTCAATTTTCCTTTTTATATTTTATATACTGTAGTCAGTGTATGTATTTTTACGTTGTGAATTATTTTTCACCTAATTCAATTTTAAATTCTTCCTGAGATGTACAATTGTCTCGCAGCTGTTATGAAAGTATTTTTTGCATGAATAAACAAAATACTTAATCAAATATAATGAATAATAACAAATGATGAAGTACTGGTAATGAGATTGCAGATTTCACTATAAACATCACATTGAGTCTTCTGCCAGTGGTAAAACATTACAATTGTGAAAAACAACCATAATTAAAATAATTGGATTTACTCTGCATCATACATCAAGATTAAAGTCTGGATTTTGGCTTAGAACAAATCCAGACTTGTGTCATCTTTAACAAGCAATCATTACAATTTGTTAATTATTGTAAATATACATTCTTATTTACTTCCATCCTAATATATATATATTGGTATTGACCATTGTCATCCATCAGCGTTGCTGCTGTTGTTGCTGCCATTGCTATTTGCTGTTGTTGTCGTCAATAACTTTTAATATTTTTTGAAAAATAATTTAAATGTAATTATATTCATTTACATATTAATAATTATGACGTTTAAAACTATAAAAGCTATTAGAAATATGAAATACTTGTTACTAATATTTAACCACATATTTTAATTTTTATTAACTATTTTTTTTATTACTGATTTGAAATAGAATTTTAATATTGAATTTCTTGTACCAAGTAACAAGAGTTTAATTATGCTTTGAATATCATATATTTAGAGGCTTTTTTGAATTACTTATAAATGTATACAATATCTCTACAAGAGAGACTACCATATTGTAAAATTTTTTCAATATTGCTGTTTTATTCAAATGTTTTGAGTCATTTATTATTCGACCCCTATGGAATCTTTCACATTATGTAGCACCCAAATTTCCTGCTCTGACTCCAATAATATGTAAACTCGTCATTATTTCACTATCACTCAGATACTGAATAACATCAGCTGCATGGCCAATTCTTATATTCTGCAGAAAATTCTAGTCAAAACTAGATATTTAAAAGCAAATTTAAATTATTTTCGCTGAGTATGCGGTTCACACATATTGGTTTCAGTATTTTTCTTTCTGATAATGATTATTGATGCAGTTTAGTTACTAATGGTTGATTCTTCTTGTTTCTCAATCGAAAGTTGGCATCAAAAACTGTTCTTCCTTCCTACCCTAATCAGTGTGATTTTATGTCCTTGATGTTTGTCATTGCTAGTAACATACTCCTCTAAACAACATGTCATTGGCACGATCTTGTCATTTACAGACAGCCCAAAACAGACTTCTTATCAAAGGCGGCAGGATCGTGAATGCCGATCGTATGTTTGATGCTGACATCTACATTGAAGATGGAATTATACGGTAAGAGAAGTTTTTAATATTAATTATTAAAATCAACATACATCTAAAGCTTTACGGGTACCGTGGGTATAATCATTTTAATACCAAAGCAGCATACCTTTTGTATTCATAAATAAATAAATTATTGAAATTATATTGTTATATATTAAATTTACTGGGTTTTTAATTTTTTTAGGAAATGTTTTTTTTAATTAACAAGATATATACAGTGGTTTTTGCTTATCAGATGTATCTTCTGGATATGAATGCATACATATATTATTGTTAATATTTAGTGTTTATTTATATAGCATTCATATAATGCACAAATCATTATTTTATATAATATTTCATTTTCTTTAAAATTATTTCAAAAAATTATAATTTGCACTTGAATTTTGGAATTTGTAAATAAATGTTCTTAACTACTTTATGTTGTGAAGCCAAAAATTTTATGAAATTACAAATTGGCGTAAAACAAATTATGCAAAACTAGATAAAGTATATCATGGAAGATAACAGCGACAAGTAAAACCGGAAAATATAACTAAAACCACTATAGAAATGAGATGTGAAATTATTCTAGATTGGTAGGTCGTGGTACTGCAGCATTCCGTGATTATGATTTTTGCATACTAGCGTGTTTCTAAATCCCAAGACACTAATATCATGGCATGTGACACTGTGACTTGTAAATGTCATCTTTCTTTTATTGTCACCATAATGCACTCTCGAAGCTTGATACAATCTACTCTTCCAACTCGTCATTTGATTGAAATAATCATTTGGTTATATGACAATTAGAAACATAATTGATTTTATTTAAGATATGAACTGATCTGGTATTTCATAAATAATGTCTAAAATGCTATAGGTGTAACATTTTTAATTGCTTTTTAATGAACTTGTGTATGAAAGGAAATTAGAATTAGTCAGTTATGGCAGTTATACTTGGTGGCAATGAATGAATTGCCACCGAATTCACTGTATGAATTGTAATCAACACTGCTCCTGTGTATAGGCTCTGTCTACATTATTAAGTTTCTCTGAAAAAAACAAACTGCTGTATGCCCCTATATAGTCATGGTGTGCCTATATATGTTCATGATGTGATGTCATCATAACTGTTGTATGCCCATATATAATCATGGTGTGCCTATATATGTTCATGATGTGATGTCATCATAACTGTTGTATGCCCATATATAATCATGGTGTACCTATATATGTTCATGATGTGATGTCATCATAACTGTTGTATGCTCATATATAGTCATGGTGTGCCTATATATGTTCATGATGTGATATCATCATAACTGTTGTATGCCCATATATAGTCATGGTGTGCCTATATATGTTCATGATGTGATGTCATCATAACTGTTGTATGCCCATATATAGTCATGCTGTGCCTATATATATATGTTCATGATGTGATGTCATGACCATATCCAAATGCACATGTTTCTGTCAAATAAAATTTAGTAGTCTGAATAGGGTTTAAGCTTATTTTTTCTTTGCTCCATTTCTATATAAAATTGTACTAGTTACATTGTTTTTTTAGTAGGCAAAATTTCTTAACATAAAATTATACTAATTTGAGTATCCATTTTCATTTTGTAGACAAATTGGGGAAAACCTTATTACTCCTGGAGGAGCCAAACAGATTGATGCCAAAGGCAAGCTCATCATTCCAGGCGGAATTGACACCCACACTCACATGGAAATGCCCTTCATGGGAACCAGGGCGGTTGATGATTTCTACCATGGAACCAAAGCTGCACTGGCTGGTGGCACCACTATGATCAGTAAGCTATTAACTCTCTTTTAAGACACCCTATTAAAGGGACATCCCTTTTAAGGGAGGCTCTTTTTGGCCACAATACAAGTCAAAGTATATCTTTAACTCTATAGCCAACCCCTGTTCAGAGGACACCCATATTAAGGGGACACTTATTTTGGTCCCTAAGGTGTCCCCTTAATAGGGGTGCTATTATAGTAGGTAAGCCAATGTCAAACTTTGGCACACAAGATTTCATTTAAATTCAAGACAAATTTTTGATTAAACACAAACACAGTACTACCAAAAAAGTTGTAATGAAATATATTTTGATTGTGTTGTTCAAGCCCTAAATCATGTTTTTCTTTTTGCAGTCGACCACTGTCTTCCCCAAAAAAATCAGTCATTATTGGAGGCGTACGAAGACTGGTCAACGAGAGCTGCAGAAAGAGCGTGCTGTGATTATTCCTTCCATGTCGGCATTACGTGGTGGAGTGAGGAGGTCAAGAAGGAGATTGAGGTTCTCTGCAAGGAGAAAGGTACATATTCCCAATATATTTCCAAGCATCATTCTATATTGTACATTGTCACCATAACCATCAGTCCTATTGAAACTGGGGATTTGAAGTGGATGGATGGATTTATTTATACCAAGGATAACTCACGAAAGTCTAAAGACAACTTATTTCCAGTGGGGTCCTTCTGGGTGTGATTGGGCAGTAGACTGGGAGACAATCCCCTACTCTTTTCTGAATAGTGTACTGCGTTCTTTAACATGCACATTGGCCATAATGCACACGGGAACGACATCTTAAACATTTCATCCGGAAGATTGTGCGCTATCGTAACTCGCGTTTTAGCCCTCCAGCTGAAACACAAGGAGCGCAGTGATGGGAATTGAACCGGGGACCTAGAGAATTGTACACACAGTGGTTATCACTAATTTAGACGACTAAGCTTAAGTTGCTCTCGGTAGTGTCTAATTTTCGTTCATTCTCTAATGGTGCAAATATAGTCCATGGAATCCAGCCTGGCTTTGCCTCTTCTACTCATTAGTCTTTTTTTAAAGCAACTGTCATTACTTCTCTTTGAATGTAGATAAGGATTTTTTTCAGGGATTATTTTCTCCATTTGTAGGAATTATCTGTTTGATATCAAAATGATAATGGCATTAAAAATTTTTTTGGGATGCTAATTATACACTAATAATAATAATAATTATAAGAATAATGATAAAATAATAATGAAAAAAATCTTAGTAGTTACAACAATTTTAGCCTTACCCACCTTGTGCAATCTTGTTTTCTTGTGATATTGTAATTTTAATATTGTTTTGTTTTTGTACCTTTTTAATGTTTTTATCTGATTTTGTAATTGTTTTTTTTTTCCTTGCATTTCTGTGATAGAGACTTGACCTAGGCTTGTAAATATTTGTCCTCCTTTATTCCATTCTGTATATTTTTATGTTTTAATGAATAAAGTGATTTTATATATTATATTAGCAACTAAAAAGCATAATGTTAGCTTAGCAGTACATGTTGTTATGGAGATACCAGTGATAATAATATTTAAATTAACTCCAAGGAACATATTGTAAGCTCAGCAGCACATTTCAAGCTACTGATGAAGAGGATATTCTAGTAAAAACACAATTTATTTCTTCAATAGTTGAATTCAGCTCACTCTGTATGTTTTTTTTCTCTGCAGGTATAAACTCTTTTAAGATGTTTATGGCATATAAGGGACTGTTTATGTTGAATGACGATGAAGTAAGTACACAATGAAATTTACTTTCTGAAGTAGACCAAAGAAAAACAGCAACTAACATTCATGTAAAGGTTAACCTAATCAATGTCCCATTTTCATGTTATCCCCTGTACCGTGTAAAGTTAAATATAGGCAGTTATCTGTAACCTGCAGCATAATTGCATATGGGCGTGGTCAGTGAGTATCATAGCTGTTAAAGGGAGTCGCGCAGTAGATCCATCTTTCCACAACAGTGGTGATCTTGAGCATCAGTGTAACCGTCTGTTCTTCTAAAAGATGCACTGGGGAATTTTTTTAATGTGCATACAAAAGCCATATTTTACACTGGACATCCAGTTTCTAGCCCTTATCTAAAAATTCCCTTGCCTCTCAATACTATCAAAACTATGATGCCAATGAAACTTAAAAAGAATATAATTTAATGGTTATCATGAGTGAGAGGTTATGTATTTCAAAATATAGTGTCTGAGTACTAATAAACTTGTAACAAAATGTAATATTTGTATTACGTTCTATTTAAGTTATTAGAAAATCCGGAAAAGAAAATATTGTTTTCTCACCAAATAACATATATATAAGAATACCATTCTCTATACTCTGCACAGAACCAACTCTCTGCCACCCCAAAAGTAATAAATTTAAGGATTTATAGTAGTAAAAGTCTTCAATCAAGTGTGTCTCTCATTCAACGAGTGATAAAATATTTTAAGTTATTGTGGTGTTTTCCTGATTTTATCCCAGATAGTATGTCTAGTAAAATATGCCTGTTTTGATCTAAACTAAACTGATTGTTTGTTTTACAGATTTATCAAGCAATGTGTGCATTGAAGGAACAGGGAGCCCTTGCATTAATGCATGCTGAGAATGGTCACCTTATCAATGAGGTATGTTTTCATGTATTTATGTATTCATTTTGTCGGTTGCTAGTGAAAATTGTCTGATTTTAGACATTTTCTCTGGGAAATGGATCTTTCCAGAGACTCATGGTCAATGGTCATATATTTATATAGCGCTTTCCACAGAAAGCTGTCTCAAGGCCACAAGAAACAAAGACAAAAGAACGCGAAAGAGGGGGGGGGTGAGTGCGCACTCCGGATTTTGAGATAGCGCCGCCATCACTACCGTGTACACGCAGGTACATGTAACAACTGACCAATCAGAACAAGACCTGAAATATGCATGTGCCTTGCAAACACACATGTTTTTATGTGTGTTTACACTTTTTCTTTGTGAATTCTTATAGCGATATTATCAAGGAGTGAGGCTTTACTTTTTATGATATAATGCGCAGGAGGTTCAGTGAATAGCAATGACATGCATTGTGCAAACCTATAATCTATGAAAACTCCAAGCAAAAGAAAAGTTAAAGAGAGGAGAGGTTATGTTTGTTAATGGCACATCTGAATATGTTAGGCTTAAAAGAAGGGGTTGGTAGGGGGAACAAGAACTATGCAGTTTGTTCCAAAAAGAAGGGAATGAACTATTACAATAAACATTTTCCCGAAGAGGTTTTTAAAATGCTGTTGTTTTTTTGGAGCAACAATATCCAAAGGATGGTTCACTACCATAGACATTGTTTCAATGATATTACCAATATTATAATTTTTTTTAAATTGCTAGGAATAGACTAAAGAAACCAAACAAAAACCATAGAAAAATATGCCAACAAAAAGTATCTCATTTTAATTATGGTAAGTTAGCAATTAGGAAAGAGGGAATTAAACAAGATGTGTACATAATAAATGCTTGTCAGAATACGTGCAGTAAATTTTGATTGATTTGTGTCCTTATTGTAAATATTTTTTCTAATTCTAGTGTTGCAAGAAGATGCTTGCTTTAGGAATCACAGGACCGGAAGGTCATGAACTTTCACGACCCGAAGAGGTGAGTTAAGCAAGGTTAAAGTTCAGTCAGAAAGTGAAGGTTGGAAAGTAAACATAAATGGAATGGGTTCTTGATGATCTGTTAGTTTTTTCATGGGTATGCCTGTCAATAGCTTACAAATCGGCAGCTGATTATAAGATATAAAATATTTATATTATAGCTACATACAGCATTTACATTATACCATCAATTTGTATAAATGAAGTTTGATTATGACAGTATGGCCGTGCATTTATTTTTGTCATATTTAATGATGCATGATTAAACAGCTCAGTTATTTTCAGCTGTTTGATGTATTCACATAGTATAACTTGCATTATAGTAATTTCCTTTATTATCGAATTGACGATGCCCATTTATGTTGCCAGTTTTTTTACAAGATGGAGATTTTGTTTTTTCATAAGTTTATAATAGTGTTTTCATTATACAGTTATGCTATCAACTTAAAAAATAACTGGTTCTGTTAAGATTTATCTAATCTTTACTACTTTGAAACTAACATATAAATCATTAAAAAATACAACTAATTTTTAACTAATCATATTCATAATTGGAATCTGTATCATCATCTAAATTATAATATATTCAGCTCAATTAACATTTAAGTTAAACACTTTACTTATTTAATTTTTTCTTTAAATACCTTTATATATGCCGACTTCCGTATTGTTGCTATATTTTTTCATTTTATTTTTTTGTGAAAGTTTATAGTAATATGCATGGTCGGGTGTTTTAGACATTGAGGAGCTTTTGATGGTAACGACAAGGCTCTTGGATGGATTCATTACTGTGTTGCCATACTGAATTCTTTGCACAACATAGGTTTGCAATAAAATTCAAGTCTTTTCATGCTTAGATGACTCTGTGACATCGATATGTCCTAGATGTTATCGTCATGCTATCAAAAGCTCCCGATATCTCCCTTGCATGTTGTGTCTGTTGTTAGTCAGTGCTTTGACTTGCTATCTCTAGGTTGAGGAAGAGGCGACTACACGCGCAATTGTCATCGCCAACCAGGCACAGTGTCCACTTTACATTGTCCATGTTATGAGCAAAAGCGCAGCAAACGCAATCACTAAAGCCCGTCGGGAAGGTACATGTATATCTTACTCTTAATGTGACAATGCTTTGCTTCTCACAATTACTCTTAATATAAAATTTTTATCAAAGGCGCAATAGCAACCATTTTAACAGTCTAATAAAAAATTATCAGGGAGAAGGTAATCCTTTTAACCATCATTTTACCAAGCAATTTTAATCAGGAATTACTAACAATTATATAATCATAGGCATTGATTAGTATTCATATTCTGTCTTTTTCAGAACTTGCTAATCAGCTATAACAAATGTTAAAATGGTTATTACATCTTATCACACTATAAATGTGTTATATTAAAATTATAAAATGACTCTAGCCTGAGATAAAAATGAAATTAAGTGTTTAATTGTGGGAAGTGAATGCGTCCAATTATTTGCAATGTAACTAAAAGATTTATATTATTTATTTTTTTCTTGCTATCAACTTGATGTATTCGCTCAAGGTGGAGGTCGACGCTGTCAATCATTCAATTTGCCTCGCCGATCAGGCTGGTTGCCCACTTTATGTGGTTCGGATTACTAGCAAAGGGGCAGCTGATGCTGTCGCTAAGGCTAGACAGAGAGGTAGAAATGTCGTACTGTAGAATTGTAGCATGCTGTATTTTGACCTGTCTGTGGCTCAGTCTGTGGCATCACTAAGCAACATTTATTCATCTACAGAGGTGATATTCAGGCCCATCCCCACCCTAAATTTTCTTTAATTGAAAAAAGAGGGGGAATGAAAAATGCATTCAAAATATTAAGTTTGAGAGTGCCATTTCTGACCATCTAGATGTGCCAAAGACTTTCATACTGCATCCCTAGGTGGGGCTGAGGTACAGTTGAACTTGCCTAAGTTGAATTCAAATAAAATTTGACTTACAGATTGATAAGTAATGGAAAACACAACAATTTAGCATGTAAAATTAGATTGACTTAGCAAAGTCGACTTTATAGGCAAGTATAACTGTAGTAGGTATATTCCCCTCTTTCAAATTCCTGGATCTGCCACTTATAATGAATTCATGTATAATAATTTATATAAAATCTATTCTGTTGCTCATGTTTGGTGATAAGCCATGTAATATTTAGCATTATGGTAATTCCTGGATCAGTTCTTTATATTATTAATTCCTTGAATTTGTAGAAAATAATGCTGAGATGGGATGTGTAATTAAGTATATTGTACTAAAATAGTTGTAGAATTATTTTAGATTGGGAAAACTTCCCCTTTAAAACACAGTAGAGTTTGCCGGGGATGAGAATCGTACAACATAAGATTTTCAATTAGAAATAAATATTTACATTATCAAATTTTATTTGACAAAAACATGTGACATGCCTAAATATGGTCATGATGACATCACATCATGACCATATATAGGCACATCATGACTATATATGGGCATACAACGGTTTTTTGTCAAAGGAAATTTGATAGTCTGGATAGAGCTTCAGTGAAATTGTGTCTGTAATTTGCTGTTGATTTCAGTGTCTTTTCTGTTGACATACATTGTATGTTTGTAGTGTTTACTTTGCTCTGCTTCTGCATTTCCTAAGTATGTTTTTAGCAAAAGCTCAATGTTGAAGTTTCAGCAGTTAAGTTCTGTCTACATTATCAAGAATTATGTGATAAATGTGATTGTGATTTGTCCATATATGGGTATGTGGAAACATCATCATGCTTATATTTTTTCAAGTCACTGATATTTTGTGACATAAATCTTAATATTGTAGAGAGAGCATTAAATTGTCATTGAATAGCATTTATATAATTCATTCCATTTACAAATACATGGTAATCATATAGCATTCTGTATTGCTCAATGTTAAATCATGAAAGTTTTGAGACCTTTTTACTGAAGGCTTTCATTCCCGATACTTGTAGGCAAAGTTGTATTTGGCGAGCCGATCGCAGCTTCTCTAGGTGTTGATGGTACCCACTACTGGGACAAGGATTGGTCTCATGCTGCAGCGTACGTCATGGGCCCTCCTCTTAGACCAGACACAACCACGCCTGGCTACTTAATGGATCTTTTAGCAAAGTAAGTGACATTTGTAAAATAAAGTGTGCACTTATATGTTAAGGGTTAATTCCGGGCACACGCACTGTCACACGCCATATGCTGATTGTCAGCAGTCTGAGCGGATTGTCATTAAAAACGATACATTGCGTGTGCTTATTCGCAACACGTTCGCTATGGAATCACATCGGCAGACAACCATCAGTGCAAATTTGACAGTATGTATCCAGTATGTATTGAGCAACGAATTTCCATAAAAGGATGCAATAAAGTGAGTATGAGTATATACTGGTAAATTTTATGAGGATAATTGCACTAATCATTTTTATTTTTTTATTTTGTATAGTGGTGATCTGCAACTCACTGGAACAGATAATTGTACATTCAATCCAGACCAAAAGGCACTGGGAAGGGATGATTTTACCAAGATTCCTAACGGAGTAAACGGTGCAGAGGACAGGATGTCAGTCATATGGGAGAAGGGTGTGGTGAGTGAATTTATTACCTCCATTATATTTCCATACACTAACTAACTTTTCTCATGGCCACCATTTTTGTGATATATTCTAACAATTTGTGGTATCTTACTTTCTGGTATACCAGGATTATTCCTAAACAGTGATGGTCCTCCAGTAGTCTTTTCTTCATTTGCTGAGTTCCTGGATTACATTTAGTACCTCAGCTTAATTGGTTGTAGTCCTACCCCTTCCCCCTCCCCTTCGCATCAGATGTGTCCCCAGAATGATATCCGAAACAAGCGCTTACATTGGCCTGCTGTACATAAAGAGGAAGTGTGATTCCGCTTTTGTTTGAAAATACTCAAGATACCATAAATCTTTGATTTCCATATAATCTTCATCTTTGTCTCAAGTGTCTCATTTGTTGTTTTTTTATAGTACACTGGCAAAATGGATCCATGTCGTTTTGTAGCCGTCACCAGTACCAATGCTGCTAAAATATTCAATTTTTATCCAAAGAAGGTGGGAACATAGTTTTTGTGAAATTTTATTTTTTAACTGTAATGCAATATTAATTAATTATCCAAACTGTTAAATGTATTTATGAGATGCTTGATTTGATTATTTCAGGGTGTTATCCAAATTGGTTCAGATGCTGATCTTGTTATTTGGGATCCAAATGCAACCAGGAAAATCTCCAAGGACACTCACCATCATGTAAGTCATTTAATTACTTTATTTTGATAATTGTATCCTTTAGACCTTGTCTCAAATTTTACTTGAAAAAAACCCTGTTGCATTCCTATATATGGTCATGATGTTATCATGACCATATATAGGCATGTCACATGTTTTTGTCAAAATAATTTGATAGTCTGGACAGATCTTGATTTAACAAAAATCATCTCTAGTAATATACACATCAAATTTACATTTAATTTTCCATAGAGTACCACAGTCGTGTCATCACGACTCCAGGTGGCACTCTCTGTTATCAACAGACGTAGGTTACCGTTCATTACGCCTGAATGACAATTTTAAAATCTAATATTTTACCATCAAAATTTACTAAAAATACAAAAGCTCGCATTATATTAGTTATCGAACACACATTTAATCATCAATTAAAATTGACAAAGAAGTACAACATCTTAATAATTACGTTAGAAATTGGGATCAGTGGTTTGTTAGTGGTGAAAATGGCATCGGGTTGAACGCATTTTGCAACGATTGCGGAGTAGTATCACATGGTATTGTGATGTAACACTGTAGTACTCTATATTTCCACTTATCTTTTCTCAGGCTGTTACTGTTAATATTTTTGAAGGCATGGTGTGCCATGGAGTACCTCTTGTAACCATTAGTAATGGGAGAATTGTATGGGAAGATGAACAGGTAAAATCATAATGTTTTATGCTTATTATAATTTTGCAGCTAAAGTATAACTATATAATTTATAGCTTAAGTTTTTACGCTTTCAAAGGTGCAAACATCCTCTATATGATATTACAAGGTACATACCTAGATAGATAATTGTACAATTGTCTACTCTATCCACTGTTTATTACAAGATACCTATGTAGAGTGACCCCCACCGTCATAATCTGTTTCGTGAATATACAACTACTTCCATAAATCTCCTTAGTAAAACCTACCTTCAGAAAATAAATGAAATTGTCTGTATGTTGCATGTTTGCTTGCTATTTACAAAATACGTCCACCATCATGATGTGCATTGGCTGTTTGCTGTAAGTGGTACATATTTTTCTTTCAATTATAGTAAATCCTTGCCGAGCCACTAGGGCTCATAGAGCAGTTTCTTTCTTCAAGGTTACTGTTAAGTATATTACTGTGCTAAATTTAAATCTGTTATTTCTTCCAGCTTCATGTTACCCAAGGTGCAGGACGTTTTGTCGCTCGAGGGGTACACGCTGCAGAAGCATATGCCAAGATATTGATTCGAGATAAAGTGAGTTTCCAATTATTTTTTTTTAGTTGGTAATAGGATAAACATGAATAATAAAATTAAAATATCTTTTTCAACCAGATTATTAGCTTTCAATTAAAAATTAAAATGAGAAAGTGTTTACCTCATTAATAATAGGCATAGGTAAGGAATGAATTCCTTCCCATATAACTTACGTTTTTTGGCAAACATGTAAGTCTATCTTTAAAGCTAAACTCTAAACTATTATAACAATAAGTCAAAATAAAAATATTTTCATTATTACTTCTCAGGTCAGAGTGCCCCAGGGTGTGGATCGTGAAGCGTACGATGGTCCGGTTTGGAACTCAGCCAACGCACCAGCCAATAACATTAGCAAGTCTGCACCAAAACCGACATTTAGTCAAGACCGACCATCCACACGTCACGGTCACCGTGACTTACACGCCTCAGGTTTCAGTTTATCAGGTACGTTTGAAAATTTTCCCGGTTTAACATAACAGTTAAATAAATCGATTAGAATTTAAGCCAGAGTTTGTAGGCTGAATGTGTTTATTTACACATTTTTGGAAATTTCAGGTGCTATTGATCACTATCAAGTGGCTTAGAACTGAAACTCTGAACTTTCACTCCACAACTTTGGATTAAATTCTAAGCAATCAATTTATTTAACATATGTTTTAGGTCACTAAATTAATTTCCAGATTGATAAACCTAATCAACTTGTTTCTTTTTGAAGTCTGTTTGGTCTTCGAAATTCAATATATTTGATGTTTCTTACATATTATTTCACTGTCTACAATTGATATTATAATGTTGGTACTACAGTGAATTTAGTTTAATTTCATCAATTTTTCATATGATGTTGAAAATATGAACTTGATATCATATTCTAATTTTTGTGTTTTTATTTTGTGAAAATGTGTTCCATGTGTATGGCATGTTTATATCAACCTTTGATATGCATCAATCGCATGGCCATTCTTTTCCATTTGTTCTCATTTTCCCCCTTGTTATAATTCATGTTATGTACATTCGTCTTTCCCCTACACCCAGGTGCCCAAACAGATGATAACGTCAGAGATCGCACCGCATACAAGGTTATGGCGCCCCCTGGTGGTCTATCAAGCATAACGTTCTAGTAGAATTCATATCTCAGCATTCCCAACCACTGTCATGTAAATAAAATCCATTCATTGTATTCGAAGAATTCAACTATTTGCTGCCTTACTTTCCACATTTTTTCACATTTTTAAATTATTAATTTTGATTTTTCACAAAATTATTCATTATTTACTAACATCATGTGTGATGATGGCTTTCTTTTCTTTAACAATAAATTGAAAACAAAATTGTACAACTTTCTATACAAAATGGTTATAAATTTGAAAAAGGAAATAACATAGTATATATAACCAAAATTCATAGTTAGAATGTCAATGGGATTTTAGTATTTTTTCCAACTATTCGGGTCCAGGAATTTTACAAATTCAAGGACATTTTTAGGTTGTGGTATTTTTCTTTAGTAGTGAGAGGGATCAACAATTTATTTTTTAACTTGGCCTTATTACACGCTTTATTATTTATATTAATAATTTTACCATTATTTGTATATATATTATATTGATAAATATTTTATTTTAATACCCTAGTACTACTATACTGTATTGGTATTGTTGTTAAAATTGAAACATGCAATCAAAATATTGTGAACACATTATATTTTAAAAGCATGTCTTCTGTCACCTTTACTAACAATAATGATCATTAACATAAACTTAGCTTCCCATCGCTTATGGTATACCTTTGTTTTTCTCGTGTTCATTATTCATCATTTGCAGTGTGTTCCATTAACATCATGGTTCCCCAAGGTTTTAGTCATAGATCATTGCACTGTTTAAAGTTATACTGTCTGTGCTAACTTAATAACAATTCTGTATTTCAATTGCTTCCTTTTTATAGTTAAGTAAGTTGTTATCCATGCCCATAACTAAGTGTGGATGGGAATTCTCTTTTGAAAGTCTACGATACAGCTAGATAACCTGGTGAATCTGAAACCTTCTATCATGTAAACAACTCATTTTGGGTTTTTTTTACATTAAGGAGAGGGTCATGTGGTTTTAAAAAGGGAGTTTGCTCAACCATAGAACCCCAACCCCCTCCAAGTTTACTAGACTGTTATCTCGCAAGTTAACAGACCCATATATTCTTATGTCAAACATAAGTTTATAGAGACCCATTAAAAATAGGCTAATAATCAAATCTACAAAAACTGATTTTGTTTAAAACTGTGATTACTGGAAAATAATTATTTGATCTTTTTAAATAAGCAACAATGTTTTAATAGAATATCATGCTTTTCTTCCAGTTTGACCACAGACCAGGGGAAAATTTAGGGGTGCTGAAGGCCCCTTTCCCCATTTGAAAAGTCAAAAGAAAGAAAAAGAAAAGAAAGTCAAAACAAAGGAAAAACAAAAGAAAGTGAAAGAAATTATTGATCGCCCAGAACACCTCAGATGTCATTTCTGGGCGTCTTGAAAACAGAAATTTGCCCCGGTCCCCCTAATTGTAATGTTGTCTCTTGATTGGGGATCCCCCTTTCAGCCGTCTCTGGATCCACCCCTGCAGACAGTATATCTTGAACATTTGCTTGGTTCTCAAAAGGTTCTAGTCAGAGAACACTGCAATTCAGCTCATTGTTATGCATTGGCTTCAGTTTTTGATTAATTAATTTTTCTTTTTGTTAAACATTTTTTGCACTATTATTCATTTTATTTATTAAATGCATATTTTTTTAAATCACAGAATGTGATTTCAAAACTATTGATGACATGAAATGCTTATTTTAAGAACGTTAATTTCATTTTATCAAATGCCCTTAATCAAGTACCTTGTTTTCCCTCCTTTTTTTCACCTTTGACCTGGCCAATCAGAAATGGGACCCCGTTACTCAGGTAACTCACAAGCCCTGCTTCCTATCGTTCTGTTTAAGAAATGAATAATTCATCATGACATATGAATAATCATAATGACAAAATGAATGATTCATCAATACGCATGAATAAGACCATAAATGTACATGTAATATAAATCATTTCAAGAGTAAATGTAACAATTTACAGGATTTTCTTTCAATTATTTTGAATTATTATTTAATTAAATAAAAAAAATAATCATTCTAAAATGGACAAACAATGCCAATCAATTACAAGAAATTGAATAATTAAAAAAAAATGTACAATTATGAGAAAAAGATTAAATAACAAAAATTAATGATGAATGTTAATAACTTTGCTATGTTATACAACTACCAATGCATATGCATGCCTTCTCTTTCTGTTAACCTGCTTGTTAATGCTTTGCTTTGTGAATTTTTGTAGCATGCGGTTGTACATCTTGAAATTATGTGATCTTACTTTTAAGTTGTCTCAAATGCACCAGCCACAGACACTAGATATCATGAAAAGCCTGACATACACTACTAGATTTTTGTCTCTCAGACACCAGATATCATGAAAAGCCAGACATACACTACTAGATTTTTGTCTCTCAGACTATCAACTTTTATGTGACAAATTTGTATGATATGCCCATATATGTGCATTGTGATGTCATTACATCTATATTTGGGCATGATGATGTCATATTATACCATATATGGACAAATCATGTATTTATCACATAACTTGAGATAGTGTGGATTGAGCTGCAGACTTGTGTGACAGTGTATGGTTCAAGGAATTGACTCAATTAAAAAGATTGAGAAGTGCTATGTTATTATGATAATTAGATCCATAAATAGCCCTTTCTGGAAATATATTGTTGAATAAATAAGTAAATACATATATCCTAATGTCCATATCAATGAGCAAAATCATTGCCTAACTTCCTCCAAAAATTTGATCAGACTTATGTTTAATCTAGCAGACAGATATCTGAAAGTGTATGTCCAGCTGTACATTGGAAATTGTATCTACCATTTTCACAAACATGCAAATTTCATCTTTTCTCTTCATAATCTCTATTTGATGAATTTTAATTAGGTTGTACAATATATATATACTGTCTCTTATACACATCATATAGTTTTATCATTTAATAAAAACACTTTGATTTGCCTTCTGGTATTATTGGTCATCTAAACTTTTAATGATTAATTTCTTGTCATTGTGGTGTGTCCTTAGGATATGTTCACTGATAAAAACCTCTGACAGTTTCTGAACTTCTTAATATTTTAATATCTTAATACTAAATTGGAACATTGTACTTTACTGACCTTTTGGGAACATCTTATGAATGAGTGATGAGTCTCTTATCTGGAGGATGTGTTTATTCATTTTATTGCCTTTATTTTTTATTACATGCTAGTCTTCAATTTACTTCAATTAGTTCACCCCTCTAACCATATGTTGTTTCATTCTTCCATTCTCACTAATGGCATCTTCTCATTCATTCTGGCTTGATTAAACCTCAAAGGGCGAGTGACATTGCATTCCACAGTGATTTCTGTGAAATGTCTTAGATGTTACATACACAAGCGTGGACGCATATTCAGTGGCATATCTAGGAGTCTTAGAATGGAGGTGGGAGGGTGATAGGGGTGGGGAGGGCTGATGGGATGGGCGAAGGTCACTTGGGGATCTAAGTGAGGAGGGGGGGGGGACTCATTGATTAGGTGAGGGTGCTCTAGCTCACAAAATAAGGAGAATTTAAACTATTTGAGCATGATTCTGGAGAGATGACTGGGGGGATTTTTTTTGGTCCCCACACCCCCTAGATGTGCCACTGCTCACATTTGCTTGTTTGGTTGTAGATGATGTTTCTCATAAGTATTAGCATTCATATTGCAGAATTATTTGTATTTCATCTAATATCATCTTGTATTGTGTGCTTAGTTTTTTTGGCCTCATTTTGTAGGACAATAAGTATTGCAGATGAATTTTGATTTTCAATATTATGTTTCTGTTGTGCAGTTTTTCTATAGGATAAAAAACATCTATCATTTGTAGATCTGTTTGATCAACAATTAAACTCAGACACAATAGATGTGGTTCTCTCATTTGTATTTTCTCCCAAGATCAGTGTGTGTTGTTGGCATTATTTCCAATGCCATTGTTCTGTTTTGAGATGTAGTTTTTTTAGATTATATTCTGTTTGCTTGTATTGTTGCCATTCATTGTGAATTATTTCAAAAAGTGCAGGAATACATAATTAAATAGACTGTACTGTAGTTATGAAACAATATTATGGTCATAGAATTTTGCTGTGACTGAATTGATGTCAGCTCAAAAATTCTAAAATTGATAACTCATTCAATTGTTACCATTACATTTTTGCAGAACCACAGTACTATGTAAAATAAACTGTAGTTCAGTTTACTATTTGTAAACTTATAATTTGTCAATCAAGGATATAATTAAATAACATAGTGTTTCTGAATGCATCAAATAAAGATATCCCTTGAGAAATTATGTTGTTAATCTTACTATTGCATGTTTTTTACGGAATTCTTTTGGGTTTTTTTTATTTTTTATTCTAACAGTTATGTTTCAAATGCTTTGTGTTTCAATGACTTTGGTCAATTTATTGGTATGGTAAAGAGAATTGATCTATTAAATCGGTGAATGAACTAATCAATATTAGAGTTCAGTTACTGCTTTCGAGGCCATTGAACTCGGAATGACTGTTGGCGATGCATATTAAAATATCTATGACTCTTATTGGTTGTGAAGTAATTAACAGTTAGTTTTTTTTGTGTTTCAGGAAACCAAGTGGATGATAACGTGAGAGCAAAGGTTGGACATAAAGTGCTTGCACCACCAGGCGGTAAAACCAGCATCATATTTTAGAGAAGAAAATTTTAATCTAGAATTTTAAATATAACTTGGATGTTACTTTTTATGTGCCTGCTATGTATATACTGAATGGGTGTATTCAACAGACTGCTTGATGTGGTAGAGCAAAGGTCATGTCAGAAGTGATGTAAGGAAATGTCATTCACAAGTTAATTGTGGCCCTGAACATGTATACTTGTTACATGTTCCTGAACATGTATACTCATTACATGTTGTATTGAAAGATTTAATACAAATGAGTGAATGCAGCTTATAGATGACGTCTCAGAGTTTAGAATTAGTTTTGATGGATAATTTAATATGCTACTACTTATAAAAAATATTAACCAATCATTGGAAAGTGCTCCTTGCCAGTTTAACCAATAATTGAGTGCTCCAAAGGCCAAAGGTCATCTAAATTATATTCTATAAATAGAATAAGTGCAACAGATTTTATGCTATTGGCCAGCCATGATGATGAGGATAACAATCTCGGAAATGATTGGCTATGTTGAAGCCTCTTGTTACCAAGGTGAACATATTTATATTAGAAATGATTGGGGTTTTTTTTTTAAAACCAAGTTGGGCATATTAAATTGGTAAAAATATTCATTTGTTTAAAGAAATCAAGAAATAGTTCTGTTACATTTTTAGATATTCAAAATTTAAATTACTTGAATTTAAATCATGTGCTGCCATAATAGGAGTCTTCCTGGCAATTAATCCCATAATCCTTTTGATCTGTTCCCTTGGTTTGTATAGTATTTGTAATGATTTACCATTTAGCAGATCAAATTTTAAATCAATTGATTTTAATTATCTTGGTGCCATAACCTTTTAATCATTTCAATCCCGCTTAATTTGTATAGTATTTGTATTGAATTCCCTTTTCCCATAATATATTGGTGTAAAATTTCCTAGTGGCATGATTGTATCCATTCCTGTGCACTTGTATTTAGAGCAGTTAACCTGCAGGACGTGTCATCTGTATAACATGGTATATAGTAGTATATCTTGATTTAAATGGACAAGTTATTGCTTTTGACTGTTATAATTTCAGTGTTTGCTCTAAATAATTACAATTCTTTTAACATCAGATAAAACCTTCAGTCTTGTTCAACAGAGAATAATTACTATGGAAATTACCAAAAACATGTGTGGTTGTAAGCTTAAGGGAAGGTGCATATTATTTAATGTAATTGATAAAGGAACACAAATACAGCACACATTTCTGTGTGGAATATATCTATTAAACGCACAATGTTTAGATTACAGTAGTATACAGACTAATCAATTTATGCTCAGAAATCAAAATTAATTCTGGTCTGAATTAAAAAATCACTTCACTTTGTGTACTTGACCAAATAATAGCAGTGAGATTTAACTTTTGCATTTTTACAATCTGTGCAATTAAGCCTTTGTGTACCAATGATATATGAAGTAACATTTTTCTGGAATATCAGTTTGTAAATTTTACATGAAAGTACAGTAACAGTACATTTGTCTCGATTTCAGTACTTAAATTTGTCAATTGAAAAAAAAAACACATTTATTTAAAAGTTTATCAGCGAATGGTTTATTTCTTTGCATGCTGCAAAGGATTTGGGGAATTATTATTATTAAGTTGCAATTTCGATATTTGGATCACCGGTAATAGAATACCGCTGATCAAGGTATTATTTCTTCCATAATTTTTTTTTTTACATTTGGTGTTTTTAAACAGACTATGTTTAGACATGTTATATTCTTGTGTAAGATTTTCAATGTAGGTATATTGTATTGTGTATACTATTACTGATCATGTGACTTGCATATTGGAATTATCATAATGATAATTATTAGATTGATCATTCGCATACAGCATACAGTGTCAATAAATGAAATAATGTTGTTGTTCATATCGGTTCACATGTGTTATTTCAGTGTAACTTGATTGGTGTGATTCTAGACTTGCCACAAGTCTCTAATTTATTGATCTTTCCTAGTATAACTAATTTCGGAGAGTGCCACCAGTGTCGGTTTATGTTGAGAAACTTGTTATCCTAAACCAAGAAAAAGTATACTATGAAACGCGAAGCAAATATGTAATATGGAACGCCATTGGTGCCAAAATTAGGCATTTTCACTGACTAAGACAAAGTTCAGGGACTGGAACCTAGTCTAGTGTAATTCCATCCTGGTAAGAAGCATTGGCAGGGCCTACAGGAAGGAGGCTTTAGCATCTCAAGTTGGACTGAACCATCTATTTTTATGTATAATAGGTTTTTAACAAAAATCTCAGATACAGGTTTGAAAAGGCCAAACATTTTTGTAGTGTTAGCTTATCCAACCCCTACACTGCCCATCTCCCCCCCCCCCCAAACCAGGGTAGGAAGGTTGTATCTTACCTGAAACCATGGGTCAACCAATAAGATTTGACAGAGTATGTAACATACTGGTACTTAAAGCATGTAATGCAAGCCATTGTGGTCCGAGTTGAACTTAAGCCATGTAATGTATAATTTGGCCACCGGTTGTTGGCTGATGCGATTTTGGCAAAACAGAACATTTGAAATGAAAATTCATTCGTTGACAGTCAGCCGATTAACCGTGCCTATGTTTTTCTCAAAGCTATTATGAAGTATAACAAGTACAAGTGCAAAATCAATTTAGGGAATTCACAGGCTTTTTGTCACCTGGATGAGGACGAATTCCTTCCATCTCGGCCGCTAACCATTTTGGCCGCGATGTATTTAACACTCTGAAAAAAATCGGGAGAGTAAACAATTTTGTCTGACTATATATAAACTTAGGACTACGCTCGTTTCTTGCTATGCCTGGCCCATGCGTCCCTTGTCGAATTGACATAAATAAAACATGTTTGCCTTTCCCACAGTCGTCTTATTACTTTTTAGGTCAATGCACATATTTATTACTTTATAATTATCGTTATTAGGATACTTAATAGTCCTCCAATTAATCGAATTGACTGAAAACATACAATACAACATGCATTCCATACACCGCGGCCGAAACGGTCCTAGAATATATAGGATAGGACGTAGCAGGCTGACAATATTTTCCCAACTTTCTAATATGGCCTATGATTATTTTTGATTGTTATATTCATTATTTGTATTACATGAATCGATAAAAATCAATCATTGTTATTTCAGCTCATAACAATATTTTATATACTGAAAGAGTATAGAAGTCACTTAAACTAAATCTTTATTATGGAAGCTCTTGCATCTTTCAACAGGCTTTATGTCTCTCTTTGCACTTATGTGTGAACGTGACTTGATATAATCATAATAGATGCGTCCAATAAATTATAATTAAAGATGTTTACTACAATTATTATTAAGATCTGCGTTATTTACCTATAGCTCTATACCAGGTTGTTGCCGTCTGCAAACATCCGGGATATGTCACCTCAAATCAAGTGCATATTTCCTGTTATCGTCTGAGCAAGATAGTTCACTATTGCTATTATATGTCATTATTAGTATTATCACCAAAGCTGAGATAAACAACACCAAAGTTTAATGTTTTCTTACTCACGTGACGTGAGTAATATTAGCCTACTGTGTTAATATTAATTAAGAAACTAGTATCCGCAATCCTGGTGAATCCCCTGATTCATTTTAACATCTCTTATCTGGATTCATTTAACGGAAGTTGGCTTTGACGAAAAGACTATTATTTTGTACCTTGCTATGTCGGGTAATGATACCAACTCTACGACTACGGCCTCATCATCGCCTGGAGTTTCGAAAGACCCATTCGTGTTTGTATACTCTACATATATACCTTTGATATGTTTAATTTGCTTTGAAAATGCAGTTGTGATATTAGCAATATTTATATATGACACGCGGCGTAAAGGTAGGATTGTTCTTGTCGGTAGTCTGGCGTTTGTAGACTTTGTAACAGGGGCAATATCTGTGCCATTTGCAATGAGAGGGTTTTTATCAAGACAATCTATGACAGATATCAGCTCAGAAGAATGTCAAATAATGTACGGTCCACTCATGATCACTGGTTTAGCATCCTTTTTGCATATATTTGTTTTAACAATTGACTGTTTTACTGCAGTTATTCTACCATTTAAATATCGAACTGGCATGTCGAGTACGAAAATTTACTTGGCGATTCTTGGAATATGGGCGATATCGATTTTGTTCGGGATGATTCCGTACTGCTGGAAGTTAGAGAAGGAAGATTTCCACGACTGCTATCAACTGAACTCTGTAGGATTGACTATTCAAATGCTAATTAGCGGAAACATTTGTTTCGTTATCTTTATTGTAATAACTATTTTGTATATAAGAATTGCGAAAGAAGCACTTACACATAGGCCTAGAAGAAATATCAATCAAACGATCCCACGTCAGCCTAAAAAGTATGAAGATTTCAAGGCTGTGAGAACGACGTCATTGATACTTGGTGCGTTTCTTTTTTGCTGGACACCGGTGATTTTGAAGTTCATTCTTCTTGGTTTTGACGTTATTGATATTGACGAGCAGGCATGGTTTACATGGTTCGGTGAAGTGCTAGTTATATCGAACTCGGCGCTAAATCCAATCATATATTGTTACAGCAGTAAAGATGTATATAAACGCTGTAAATCGTTGCTAAAGTTCACCTCTAACATAAACAGATCTGCAGGAACAAGCCGATCATGGGACACACCACTTTAATTCCATGAAATATCTGTTGAATATAAAAGAACACTATGGACAGCAAAATGCATCGTAATATAGAATTTAGATGATATTTAAGATATACAAGTTAACGGTATAATACGTGTACATTCTTTTCTCGATTTACAGGGTAGTTTATTTATATTTTCTTAATACAGGCCTACCTGAATAACTTGATTTCAGAAGTTATTTCAATAGTGGCGCCAGGGTTTGCCCGACAGGGATCTGATGTCACCGACAGGGGTAACAATATCCCGGCCGATTTTCCCCAACCATACCATAAATGGACGGGACCAGGGCGTAATTCCACGGAAACTCCAACTCAGTCTCCGAAGGCTTATATTCACTAAGCTGGTTTATCTTCGGTGACTTGAATTTTACATTTTTACTTATGCTTGGTAGTATTGATGTATTTATTGATACTAGAAGCAACAAGTTCAAATATACAGTATGTGCAACTTTTTAAGAATACAGAATGTAATTCATAGGTTTACTTAATTTCGCTAACAAGAAGTGCAATCATTAACGATAGTGTACATTATCCGGACCTCTACACTACACGTTAATTTTATCTCATCCTTTTCGAAATTCAAGATTCAGTATAGATTTATTTCAAAATACAGTAAATGGTTGGCTTGAAATATACAATTCATGTAAAAAAAAGACATTAATAGTAAAACAGTACCGTAAAAATCATTGAAGTGCTACATTCTATATAATAGTTGAAAACAGTAATGATTGTCTTGAAATATATTCATTTAAAAAAAGAAGATGCATAAAAATATCAATAGTAAAACAATAAAATCATTGAAGTGTTACATTCTATAAAGTAGTTGAAAACAGTAATGGTTGTCTTGAAATATATTCATTTAAAAAAGAGGATGCATAAAAATATCAATAGTAAAACAGTAAAATCATTGAAGTGTTACATTCCATAAAGTAGTTGAAAAAAAAACATGTAAAATGTATCAATTACAAAAGAAATCATCACCATCATAACAATCGACGCAGCTCGACGCAATGTGTTAACGCGTCGGATCTGTGCGCGTTATGCATGGTTAAACGTATATCGCTGTTTCATTGACTTGAGGCGTCCATCATTCTGAGGTTGTATGCCTCAAACCTGATTGATTAATTTGACATATAATAACTTTATTGTTATTTATCTCAAGTTGTATATCTAAATATTCATATCGATTTTGTTTGCAATGTTGTTAAGGTGCTGGATTTAATGCAATTTTAAGGGTGAATTTTGTATGTTACGTATTGTACAATATTGGCATGTACAGTAATTGTTTTTAAAAGTTTGTCCACTTTTATTGTCTTGTATTCAAGTTTGTGAATATTTATTCGTGCTTGTGCCACTGATTCAGAAATATAGTTTTGAATAAAGATGATTACAGTGTTACACTTCAATGTAATAACGCATCATCTTTTGTAATAAGTGGTGGATCCAGGAATTCGAAATAGACGGGGCCCGAGGAGGGACTTTCAGAGGTGGAAGTTCTATACCACCTCAGCCTCACCATGGTTGGGGCTGGGGTTTGAAAATGTATGATTATAAAGGATTATAAATGGTCGGAAATGGCACTACCAGGCTTAAAATTTGAAAATATTTTTCTTTTTTCTCCATTTTTTTTATTTTGAAAAAAAATGTAAGGGGTCCAATGTACATCGAATCCACTACTGGTATTCCGCTTCCGAGCATGCATATAACGTAATTTTTTAGATATATAATATTTTCATGACAGTCGAGAATGTACTGATTATATAACTTACAGATAATTACTGTTGTCCGATTGTGTGCATTGAAAATGTGACGACAAACTCGGGACACGGGCCTCGTTTGACACTCATATCAAATGGCCTGTTAATTAACCTTGCAGAGGAGCCTGTCGTCACCTGCTACGATGCCTTCTCCTCCTTATCATCATTACATCATCATCATCATCATCATCATCATCATCATCATCATCCTCATCATCTTCATCATCGCAATTAATTGTCCATGCTAATAAAATGGGGGAAATCTATTAATTCAGTGTGTATTCATTCATCAATAGAAGTCTCGTAATGCACGTAAGTGCATTTCTCAGCATCTAGAAAAAACGAAACTTTGCGACGCTAGGAGAACCACAAGACTACGACCACCCCCCCCCCCCCACGTCTAAACTAATCTTCCAGCGTCGGAACAAGCAAACATTACGTTTTCTTCCCATGACCTCGCCCACCCAGGGAACCCATTATGTGCGATACTCAGGGTAAAGTTCGGTTTCCATATAATCGCTCACCCTATCAGCTAGCAGTGTACCCTGATTCGTCTGCGTACACTGCTAGCTGCCCTGCGCAATCGGAAAGGCACCCCGATTCGTCTGTGAACCACAACTGACATGACTGTCGGCGATAGGGTGAGCCATTCTTGGAAAATCAACGCCTGAGAGATCCCTATTCTCAAAATTGTCTATTCCCTCAGCCCCAACCATGGTAGGGGCAGTGAGGTGGACCTCACGCACCCCCTACCGCCAAATCCTGCATCCGCCCCAGGGGTGTATAAGGAAGAAGGAGCACGAGGGAGCATAAATGCCGTCGGGAGGAAGTCAATATTTTGTCGAGAAACACTGCTTTGAAAAAGCATTTTTACCGTCCGAGAGTGCCATTTCCAAGCGTCTAGTGGGGCCTATTCTTAAAATTTTCTCCAAGGGCCATTGATCCTTAGGGCCCTTTCGCTGCCCCTACCCATATTTCCAGTAGAGTCCTTGCTCTATAGCACCCTGATCCAAAAGGGCTTTGCTGATACAAAACAGCATAATGTGTCACTGACATCGACTATAAGACATATAGCATATTAATCCAGCTGTGTGGGTTGCCCAGCCGGCCAGGACCCCTGCATTTGTAAGCATTTTTTTAAAATGGAGATAAGGTATTCAAGTCTGAATGAGTGTCATTTCCGGGCATCTAGAGGTACCAAAATCATAAGTTGCTTTGCGACTCCCAGTATAGAATAGACTATAGGTACTTGATTAGAACTTTGCGATGCCCGTGAGGGGAGAGGAAGAGGGGGAGCATAGCTCCCGTCGAGAGGAAGTCAATCATTTTTTGTAGAGAAACACTGCTTTGAAAAAGCATATTTTTACCATCTAAGAGAGTGCCATTTTCGAGCGTCTAGAGGGTCCTATTCTTAAAATTTGATCACGTCCTCAGCCCCAACCATGGTTGGGCTGAGGTGGGTGTGGAATACCTATTGC
>NW_022713155.1:448354-459364 GCF_011630105.1 Anneissia japonica
CCCCGTCAGAAAATTTCTGGATCCGCCCCTGAGGTTTCAGCATGCCTTTTGTAATCCAGGACCCAGTAGTATTTACATTTCTTTACAGAGGTGGGTTCGTCTGAACACCCCCCCCCCTGGATCCGCCACTGCAGAACATAAATTAAATGCCTCCGAATCCAAGGATGCCTGTGAAAATGTTTTCGGAGGTCGTCTCTCAACACCACAAGAGGTTTTCAACACTACTAAATACGCCGGTGTCGATTTGTGTGAACAAAGATGGTTTTTGATGACATTGAGTGCCAATGTTTGTTTCGGAGTTATCCATTGGGAAATACGATCTTAATGCGCTATCCGATTGACGAGTTCACAGCGTTCTGCTACATTCCTTTGCCTGGTCAGAACCAGTGATTGTGATTCCAATATTTCATTCATTTTATATATTTCTTTCATTGTGTGTAGAACTGGAATATGTTCAAATTAAATGCGTATGCTTCAATCGTAAATACTGTATGCATTTTAGTAAAATTAAAATAATCATAGTATAATAATAAATTTATTTTTATATAGCGCAGAATGCAATACCATACGATAGACGCATCGAGAAATAAAATATGGAGAAAGTGAGGACTGAGGAAATTTTGGAAAATTAAAACAGTGGTCATTCCAATTGGGACATTTGGAACAGTTCCAAAGAAATTGGTATAGAGACCAGAATAGATGAGCTTCAGAAAATTGTGATTCTGAACACGGTAAGGATAATGTTGGAAGGTTATAGCAGTTTGAGGAGACTTGTCACCAGGAACAATGTAATTCCATTGGATGTTGATCCATTTTAGTACAACTAATTGTTGTATATAGTATTGTTGTATATAGTATTGTTTTAGGTAGTCATCTTGTTATCTTATTATATATAGTGCCGTATTGTTTTTAGGTTGGGTTCTTGTTTATTGTAGTAGGCAGTATTGTTTATAGGTAGTCTTCTTGTTAATTATCGTTGTATAGTATTGCTTTAAGATGGACTTATTCCTCCATGCTTTTAGGTAAGTCTTCTGGTTAATTAATGTTGTAGGCCTATATAGTATTATTTTGGGTATTCTTGTTAATTATTGTATATAATATTGTTCTTAGGTAGTCTTGATGATGGTGATGGTGAAGATGATGATGACGATGATGATGATGATGATGATGATGATGACTGATGATGATGATGATGATGATATTCATGATGATGATGTTATTGTTTTTTTGCCTAAAACTTAAAAAAAATATTCTTTTTTTGTAACAGCAATCACTGCAGCTTAGTTTATTTTCACCAAATGTATTAACAACAATACTGATGATCATCTATGTCTACGACCCCTATTGCACATGCATACACCCTAATATTCATAACGTTATGTCTAAATGTAATACGGTTTCAACCACTTTGGCCTAATTTACAACACGAACGCATATCACAGTTAGTTATGTACAAACAATACACTTCCAATTCTACAAAATTGTTTAAACTTGAACATGTAAGGAATTTCAATCACTTTAAATATACATAATTATCTTAGACTTCTTTTATTTAAAGAAACGGAAGCTTTATAAGAGATTGCATACCCCCCCCCCCCAGATATTGTTACATAAGGTCTCACAAAACGAAAACGTAAACGTACGTGCATTCGTAAAGCCGGGCATCCCCTGCGCACGACGGTCATCGGTCGACGCGCAACAGATCGTTTTTAATGACGATCCGTTCAGACTACTGCCACCCACAAGCAGCAGACGGCGTCGCGTCGTCTATCGATCACAGAGAACGGAGTTGGATTCGTCGTGCGACGGTCGTACGACGCAGTGAGTGTCCGGCTTTAAACAACACGCGTGTTTGTGGGACAATAAATATTTTATTACCACTCATTTGTTAAACATATGTAATACTTCAATAATCAGCAACTTAAAAAGCCTCATTTTAATTGGACTTTAAGTTTGATTGGATACGCTGGAATGGTCAATTGTACACTCATCATGACATAAACATTGAGTTTATAGACGGTAGATGCGTATCTTGATTTTCAGGATGTGTAACTTGGCGAGCAGGTTCTTGTTGTGATGTTCCGTGATAGAGAGCGTTTTCTTGCACGTAGTTTGAAGTTTGATGCCTGCTTATTTTAGTTTCTCGTCCATATGGTACTACATGCTGATTTCCTGGGAAATGAAAAAATAAACATAGCAACAAACATAATAATAATAATAATAATAATAATAATAATAATAATAATAATAATAATAATAATAATAATAATAATAATAATAATAATAATAATAAATAAATAAATAAATAATTAAATATAATTTGGATTTACTTTTTTTTTTAAATAATTCTGCAGAAATAACGTTTATTTAATCTTTTTATGAATTTTTATATCCGTTACATAAAAATCTGCTCTAAAAACATAACACAGACTTGAGAGTTGTTGATTTATGGTAAAGATTGCCACACCCCCCCCCCCCACCATTATAAGTGCGCGTATGAGTAGATAAAAATCAACCAATTTTAGTAAGAATCGTTTGTTTCCCAATTAGCGTTTGATTAGCTTCCAACTGATAATTAATTAAAGTAGCAATGCTGCGATAACCAGAAGTTATAGAAAACACAAGATTTGCCGTAACAGATAGTTTTCAGTGGCGGATACAGGAATTTGAAATAGAGGGGGCCCAGGGAGGGACTTTGACAGATGGAGAGTCTCTCCACCTCAGTCCCATAATGGTTGGGGCTGCGGTAAGAAAATTTACGATTATAGCAACTCTAGATAGGCCTAACTGGAAATGGCACTTTCAGACTTGAAATTTACAAAAAAAAAAAAAGGAAAACAATTTTTTTTCTCCAATTATTTACAATTTCGAGAACTTTAGGGCAGTAGGGGAGACTGGCCGGCTGCCCCCACCCCTTAATACCCAATGGTTTTCCTACTTTTTCATGGACATACAATTACGTCTCGTAAAGTCCAGTCTGTAAATTGTGACGTGTAACATATACGTCGTTATTACAAATCAATTATTGTGCTGAAGAATAATATGAACAACCAATTTTACTCGTCATATTGGAAGGAACTTGTTCGTGAAAAATGACTGAAAGTAAATTTAACTTATCCTTCAAAATAAATAACATTCTACTTAACAAGGTTAGTATATCGTCTTCCATTTGTCTTAAATTAAATCATTTTAGCAGCACATCAAAAACATAAATTTCATGAAAAAATTAATTTACTATACGAAATTAATTTTATGTCAGGTTATGCAAAGGCGAAAAATCACGCTGATTTGATTTTCATGACGAAAACACCTCCACCGATTGTGGTCTCAGTTGACGTAATATGCGTTATGGAATCCTACCATTAAGCTAGTGGATAATCTAGGCGTCTTAAAATAGAGGGGGTGAGGGTATTGGGATTGGAGGGAACCTCGATGATTAAGTGAGGGGCTCTAGATAGCAAAATAAGGTGATTTATAACTACTTGTGCGTGATTTTTTTTTGCTTAGGACATTTTCAAGAGGAGAAATTGGGGGAAGCCTCCGAACCCCTTTGTAACCACAGCATTAAGCTATCAACAACAAAAAATATTTTTAATGCTTAAAGAGTTTACCTTGAGTGAGCTCGTCTGAATATGCTAATCCTTTAGCAGGTCCTTTTTGCTGGGCATAATCTAAGAGATTTAAAGGATCAGTAGTCTCGTACGCGTACTGATTACTCACGTGACGTCCCTCACCAGAAGTGCTACTAATCACCGAAACATGTTCAACATTTTTGCTTCCCGTGCGTTGTTGGTAATTCAAGCAAGAGTCTGTCGTTGATACTATAGATATATAACAAAAAATAACAAACACAAGATCTTTGTATGATTAGTAATAGTGCATGAATTTTAGCAAAGAGTATAAACTGCAAGAGGTCCGACTGCGCTTATTTTGTATGCAGGCAAGGGAGCGTTAAAAAGTACTACTACAAAGGGGCGTGTCCCTCAAAAGAACGCAGCACGCGTTCGTATCGAAGAAAATTTATGATTAGGGCACCTTTAGATGGCCGGAAATTACACTCTCAGACTTAAATTTTGATAGGAGATCTATATATTTTTTCCCATTAAAAAAATTAGGGGTAGGGGCCTTCAATCGACCACTGCTCAAAACATTCTTTATCCAAATAGGCCTAGTCATAATCACGAAAAATGGGCATGTAAAACCAGATCACATCCTAAAAACAAATGTATGCACTCCCGCCTCATCAGCAGTCACTAAGACATACTCTGGGTCAGGTGTCGACACGATGGAGTTTAATGTCATACCCAGGGCACAATCTGTTTTGAAATGTGGAGATGGGGTGGGAGAATATATCGTGTGTCGACACCCACCTCAGACCCACCATGGTTGGGTCTGAGGTGCGAAAATTTGAGGGAATAATACCTCTAGATGACCAGAAAATGACATTTTTTTGGTAAAATTCATCATCACATCACCGTTATACAGCAAACAATGCCGTAGCCAGGATTTTCAAACAATGCGGAACAATATCATTGTGGACCCACTTTACGCGTAAATTCAAATAATGTGGACTCATTTTCTTAAAAGTTGACCCATTTTACGCAAAAATATGAAAAATCTGTACCCATTTTCTTAAAAGTTGCCTATTTTACGCAAAATATGAGAATTCTAGACCCATTTAAAAAAAAAACAGGACTCATTTTGTGCTAAAACGGAATAATTTAGAATTATTTTTGAAAATGTAGACCCATTCTTTGTAGACCCAATAGAAAAATTGTGTAGGACAGTCCAATTGCCCCAATAGCTGGCTACGGCATTGATTACATAATACTCAAAATGAAGCGCCAACAAATTTCTCATGATCTTTTTATCAGGGATTTTCGGCAACCATAGATATCTTATTAATATGTGTGATTTATCATAGAAAATAAAGCTTATAAACATTTAATTATACCTATACATAATAATAATAATAATAATAATAATAATAATAATAATAATAATAATAATAATAACAATAACAATAACAATAACAATAACAATAACAATAACAATAATAATAATAATACATAATAATAACACCTATATACATGTTTCTCCTGACGCAAATCCAGTTATTGTCTATTCCATCACGACAATAGCAATTATTATCAACACTGCAGCACCCGCTGCTTACTTGGACTCGAATTCAACCCTGGCCATCAGGCGCAAGCTCGGTGGTCTAGAGATATGATGCCAGCCTAGTGATCTGGAGATCGTGGGTTCGAGTCCCACCCTAGAACAACTTGCGATTTTTTTTTTTCACAATCGTTTTCAAACGTACTGAGCATTCAGTACATTTTCACGTCAGGTTGGGCAAAATTACACCTATACTTATAAACATTGTTTTTTAGTATGTACTTTACATATAGGCCTATGTACATATACTTCAAAACCGTGATTTCACAGCCGAAAATTTGAGAAAATAATACCTCTAGATGGCTGGAAATGAGACTTTTATATACTAAAATTCATCATAATTATAATCACCATTATATAGTCAAAATGAAGCGCCAACAAATTTCTCATATAGTTTTTGTAAGGGATCTACTTAATATCCAAGACAAATTAGGCCTACTAAGCTTTAACTATATTATAATAATTGTGATCAACAAATCACAACTTACTTTTTCGAATTTTGCACAATTTTCTTCACTTTTTAATATTATTAATATAATTATCTATTATCACCATCGTCATCAAAATTATTATTATTATTATTATTATTATTATTATTATTATTATTATTATTATTATTAGTACTTAGTATTAAAACAAAACTTTATAAAGCTTGCAAAACGATAAAAATCAAACTGAACCATAGAATAGCAAAATTCTGTATCTGAAAGACCTTCAGGCCTGGAACTTACAGATTTAAGAAGAGGCTTAGGCCTATGTGTTATTATAGTAGGCATATGTATATCGTGTGCTGATGCATATTTACATAGGCCTAGATTAGAAGTATTTATTTTGAGTGACCCTGGGAAAGAATTTGTATTTGCTAGCAAGAACAAGCTTAAAAATGTTAACACTGTGTAGAAAGAGGGGAGCTGCGGCTCCCACGGTTCCCACCTCCCCTGTATACGTCCCTGGTCACTTAAATGCACAATAAAGCTACTACCTTGGCCCCAGCCAACTGAAGTTTAGATAGAAACGTCTCTAGACATTTCCAATTTTATCACATTCATCATTTGCATATTTTATAATATATTTTAACACGCCTTTATTTTTAAATGAAATATAAAGTACTTTAAGATAATACTAAATGTTCATTAAAATTACAAAAATTTTTTTTTTTTTTAAATAAGGCAAGAAAAAAGCAATTTCGCTGTACAATAATACAATAAATAGGTCTAATGTATCATCGTTGATTCCTTCTGCAGGTAATAACACCAGTACCTTACGTACAATTGATCAAAATATATTCTAATCACATGCATAATAAAATCACCTGACTCTCTCCCTGACGGGTTCCGGGGTCGACGAGGCTTCTTGTCGGTTATACGCCGGTAACCCTACGCTGAGTCTGGGCCCGGGCCTTGGCGAAGGCCCGTGCCTTGGCGAGGTTGAGTACTTAGCCTTGCGCATCGTATTATCAGACCATATGTATATAGGATCTGTGTTATGATGATCGCTTGGCGGTGATACTTGACAGGACTAGGCGATTAACAGACTGCAGGGGAGATGCACAGGGAGTCTCATTCAACTGACAGGCACCGGGATGGCTATGCTAGGTTCAGTGCATCATCATGGCTTAGGGGTCGCACTGCTTCCTCCCTCCGTTCAGTTGGCTGTGGGGCCGAGCAAGTAGCTCTATCGTGCATTTAAGTGACCAGCGTACGAGGAGTGAAAACTTGAATACTAAAGAACAGAAATCAAACTTACTAACATTGAATAAGTCAGTGGTTAATTGCCTTGCCAAGGTCCTCGGTTCAATTCCTGTCACAGCAGGACTTTTTCTCACAAAAATAATTTCACTCCCTAAGCCTCATAAGGGTACTTCTCTGATATAATATTGTAACTCCGAGTTTTAGCCGCGGAGGGATTTGGTTTGGGAGAGGAGATGGGATTGAAATGTAGAGAGAAGTGGTTTTGTATGGTTAATTTGAGGGGACACCTTTATATATTAAAATTCATCGTCATCACATCACCATTATATAGTCAAAATGAAGCGCCAACAAATTTCTCATAATACTTTTATCAGAGATTTACTTAATATCCAAGACAAGTTAGGCCTAACTGTTATTAGCTTACTAAGCTTTAACTATATTATAATAATTGTGATCAACAAATCACAACTTACTTTTTCGCCTTTAGCACAATTTTCTTCACTTTTAATATTATTAATATTATTATCTATTATCACCATCGTCATCATAATCATTGTCATCATCATAATTATTATTATTATTATTATAAATATAATTATATTATTATTATTATTATTATTATTATTATTATTATTATTATTACTAGTAATACTGTAGTATTACAACAAAACTTTATAAAGCTTGCAAAACGATAAAAACCAAACTGAACCAAGAATATCAAATTTCTGTATCTGAAAGACCTAGCATGGGACTTACAGATTTAAGATTTTTAAAAATCAAGCTTAGGCCTATGTGTTATTATAGTAGGCATATGTATAACGTGTGCTGATGCATATTTACATAGACCTAGATTAGAAGTATTTATTTTGAGTGATCCTGGGAAAGAATTTGTATTGGCTAGCAAGAACAAGCTTTAAAATGTTAACACTGTGTACAAAGGTGTGGGGTGGGGGTGGGAGCCGCGGCTCTCACGGCTCCCCCTATATACGTTCCTGATACTAAGGCTCTCAGGTATAGAACTATTAAAGCAATTACAAACAGCAGTCGAGGCTGACATGGTTTGCATCACAAAACTCTTAATTAATATGAAGGATAAAGTAAAGAAATTGGAGCCAGGAAAAATAGGCTACTGTGGAAATCAATCGAGCAACATTTGAAGCACCATTGGAGGCTATACCATCTAAAATAATTTGCTGTTATATCGGTGAATGATTTCATCATTCGTTTATTATTTAATAATAATTTCCAAATTTTTGGATGAATAAAGTGATGTCTAGGCCTATGTCTAATAATAAAGAAGGAGAAGTCAAATGATTGAGTGGAGTTGAATAGCTTGGTGGTTAAGATGCTTGCCTTCCAATCCCAGGGTCATGGTTCAATTCCTGTCAGTTGCATGACTTTTTCTCACGACCAAAACAACTCCACTCCCTAAACCTCATATTGAGATTTAGTTTGTGTTAAGCATCATGTGTGTATGTTTGTCTTGTGTGTCGTGGACTGTTTTATGTGTACTGGGCCCTCTGGGAGAACAGTAATGTGTTACTAAAGAGGAAACCCAGAAAGAACAAATAAATAAAAATAAAATAAATAATTAATACAATGATGGAACCTACTTCGTAACAGTGCACTTCCAGTACTGTCCCGTTGCATTGGATTAATCTGATTTACTTTACTTCCTACTAGGTAGCAATGGTTGTTCCCGTGAAAGTAAAATATTAGGGCGATTTCGCAACGTTACGAAAAAAAAAACATTAAGGAGTTTCCGCAAGCTTACGAAAACGATAACGAATACGGTTACGTCATTTTTATTTAGTAAATCCATCCCATACAGTAGAATGAGTAGGTTATCTGTGACAACGTAGGCGATTCAATACTTTTACCTAAATCAACGATCATATGTATTGTTAAGAATGTTTTAGGCACGAATAACGAGATTAATATGACGTATTCGTATTTGTTATCGGTTTCGTAAGGTTGAGAAATCTTCCTAATCTTTTATGCACGAATTACGATAATGATAATGTCATTCGTGATTAAACCTTCTCGACAATAGATATACAGTACGAGTTGATTGACGAGTAAAAGGCATTGATCGCCTACGTTGTGACCAGGGAATAGTGAAATTTCACTGTTCCCTGGTTGTGACAGATGCCATTGTGGGGGATGTAGTCTTTCAAACAATCAATTATCAATGTAGTTTTTAAACAATTTATTATTACTGTAGTTTAATGTAGTTTTTAAACAATTTATTATTACATACCTTCACTATGTATGTATCCAGAGTTCATTGTGTAATGCGGCGCATCAGAAAACAGTTCAGCGCGGTACGAATTCGTCGATATGGTAGTATTAACGTTTCGCCGTGCATTCGTTAGTGCACAACTTCCAAAATAAGTATTTTCATCACGGTACTGCTGGTCTTGGTAGTGGTTCGTATTCTCTATCCCACTCTTTTGAGAGGGGTACGCCATGTTGTATCCATGACGCAGAGTAGGGTGGGGATACAGTCCGGTATTTGGATAGTGTTCATAAGACCCCGTATGCCTAGAGTACGGTTGGTAATCGTTTCCTTGGTAGTAACTAATTGGAGGCTGACCATTAAATGGTGCAGATGCTCCAGCTTTACTTGCCGGTATATTATCGACATCATGATTCACAGAGTAGCTGTTTCGTCGAGGATTGTACATTGCTGGTGACAATGGCGGAGTCATCATCCGATTAGCAGGAATATGACTTGCTGACATGCTATATGGGTATGAGTACGGTGGGTAGGAGTACATGTCTCTATCAAACCCAGCATAAGTTGAATACTGTGAAGATGTATATATCTCACTGAATTGCTCCCGTTTAATGTTTGCTTGATCGGCTGTGCTAGTCGAACTAGTTACACGTATCAAATTTGCTCTATTCGCCGCAAAGCATGTACTCGGCTGACTCAGAAGTAATTTAGCTTGCCCATTTAAATCTGTTAAAGAAATAGGCTTATATATGAATTTCATAATTTAAAACATCATATTTGAACAATGCATCATCATCATAATTTTTTATCATCAAGAACATTATCATAATTATCTTTGTCGCCATCATTCGTCATTTCAATCGCCATCGTTGTCACAATGAAAATATTACTTTTAATAATGATGATATTAATAATAATAATAATAATAATAATTCAATATTCACTTTATTTGGTAAATGAAAACAACAACAATAATAATAAGAGGCTAATAATAATAGTAATAATAATAATAATCTGAGAAAGTATTATTATTAAAAAAATATCTGATACGACATTGGGAATGTATTTGAATCAAAGGTTAGATATACTTACTGGAATTAGTGTATTTATGTATAATTTTGTAATAATAATAATAATAATAATAATAATAATAATAATAATAATAATAATAATAATAATAAGAGGTTAATAATAATAATAATAATCTGAGAAAGTATTATTATTTTAAAATATCTGATACGACATTAGGAATGTATTTGAATCAAAGGTTAGATATACTTACTAGAATTAGTGTATTTATGTATAAGGTTGTGAAGCTCAGTATCCTTTTCATCATTAAATTGAGATTCGACTGCCAATAGGATATACTCATCAAGTAGCATTCTTATCAAATGGAAAGATGCTAAAGTGGAAATAAATAAAACTCCAATGAGTTTGAAAAAAATGTCTATCATGATCAATGTGATCCTCATTAAATAATTACACTATAACTATATAAGAACTGTGTAATATATTCTATCCAAAGACATTCATTATATTACTGTACGGAAAGACGCAAAAAATTGAATAAATAGAATTAGTAATTATATGCAAAAATATCATATTATGTCCAACATAGTCAAATGAAATGGTTAAAAGAATATGGAGTTATTATTAACTCAGAGTATGCACCTTGATTTACTCATTTATTAAGCAAAACGTTTATTGGGCTATTTTATATATTTAAGTAATATCCCCCTTACCAAAACTTGTAGCATTATTCAATGTCAGCGTGTGCATAACACGTGCGCCAAAAAACGACCATTTCAACAGAAAATCTTGGGCTCGCTTCTTTAACGTTCTATGTTTGCTCTACAAAAGAAATGTTCAATGAATAAATATGTCATATATTATATATTATAT
>NW_022713155.1:459699-461527 GCF_011630105.1 Anneissia japonica
AATATGATGATCGAATCACTGGCCAATAAGAAACTGGAAATTGTAAACGCGTACTTATGATTGGTTGATGATAGAAACACGCTCAACTTGCTAACCGATAGCGCTTGCTTACCGTTAGCGGTATCCGGATACTGCTAACGGTTAGCGTTAACCGATCGGGCGTTCTCACGCAGGTGCTAACGGTTAGCACTAACAGTTAGCTCCCGATCCGGATACTAGGGCTCTCGTGAGAACCAGGCTTCAATATACAATATAAATATATATATATATACATACATATATATATATATATATGTATGTATATATATGTATATATATATATATATGTAACACGTGAAAAGAAGAACTTCGTCTTGCAGTTATGCATATATATTATCATTACAAGCCTAGTTGTTTGATTTACCTTTAAAACTTTACTCTCCACTACTTGATCCAACCATTCAGTAAATGCTTCCACAGTAGCTTGTTTCTTCAAAAGTTCCTTGAATTCCCCGAGAACTAGTGTTAGAACAAGAACATTGACACATTAAATATAGCAATTTCTTTTAAACCACCGATACAGTCCCTCCCCTCCGACTTTCTCGTCCCCCACAACACACAGAATAATTAAGTCAAAGGGATGTGGACTTACATTCCGTGTTTAGTTCGTTATCTGCATCCTCATTTGTTTGACTCAAAAACGCATGCGAACCAATGCAGTTGGTGTCGATGAGATCGATATCCTTTATCATATGGTCAATGATACCCTGATCGAAGAGAACTGGCCGAGCTGTCTGTGTTTGAAGGACGTTTCATGTTATTGTGATTCTCTTAAATTCAGCAGTAAAATACAATATAATCATATAATATAATACATACAAAAAATGGTTTAGACATTATACTTAGAGGAGATGGTCTTTTGAGAGATATTAATTGAAGATGGAGTAGAAGGAAAGCGACCTCGAGGAGGAAGAAAAAGAGTATGGTGTTAAATTATTAGAAGGAAACAAATGAAGCCTATGCCATCACAAAATGTAGATCATAAATGATAGATAAAATTTGAGAAGTTAACTGCTGTGAACCTGCCAGCAGGCATAATACAAATGGTGACGATGATGATGATGATGATGATGATGGGGGATAATTCATACATACATTTATTTCAACAACTTTATGGCGTCGCGGGACCGGAGCTTTATTCAACATCGTGAAACAGTAACACATAAAACGAGTATGAAACTACAGTACATTTATTGAGTCACATATTCCCTTTAAAAAGTATTGGGACTTATTGGGACAGACTTAGCTTTCTCTGCAAGTGACTATGCTGTTGCCAAAACAGATGGAACTTAATAGAATAACATCCCCCACCCCCGGAAAAGCTAAACCTAGCAAATGCCAAGATATCTGTAAACTAGGGTCTTTATACTTTTTATGTAATAACGTCCTTAAAACGTACAGATTGTATATCTTCATTCTGTTGTTGGTTTTTGGAACGAAAAAGAGAATAACAGTTATTGTATAAGCCTAATGGCACATGACGATTAGAATATGTTAAAACCAATAATTAGTAAGATTTGATTAAAAAAAAAACCCCTAATCCGAGTGTAATGTCATGATTATGATTCCTGAGTGACAATTTAGCAGACAACCAATTGTAAAGACTTTACAAACCTGAGCTAAATGGAGGAAGGATGCCTGTCGTTTGAGGGAAAGAACAAATCGTCTTGCTACAGGCATCTTGGCTTGATACAAAGCATCTGGAAGATTTTCAAGCGATGTCTTTATCCAATCCTCCCATTGTTTGCTAAAGCTGCGTATGTCAGCTAAAAGCCTTGAATATTTAATG
>NW_022713155.1:462799-468894 GCF_011630105.1 Anneissia japonica
TATATGATTTAATTTTATGGAGAAAGATCCATTGCTTACCTCCTCAATAGTGTTGTTGATAATGGTATCGAGTATACATTGGCAGTGTGTCTTATACATCATTAATAAGGTTTCAAGCTGTCAAAAGTGAATATTAATTCAAGTAATACATGAAAATATCCCAATATACTGTACACGTTTTAGTTTTACATCACAAGCTTAGCTTGGTCTACACTATGTGGCTATCTAAACATGGTGCTTGACGCAAAACCCAAGTAAAACTACACCTACAATCGGTTTTTTTTTTCAGTGTAAATAAATTTAGTTAATTCAATTCAACGTTTACTTCCAAATTGCATCGCATTTAAAATTACAACAAATGGTTCCAATTGATATAAGGCGCGTAAATAACGCAAACGAAAAGAAGGTATGCAAAATGGCTTGGCTAAAGAACTGCGTTGTTTTGAGTTTGCGTCAAGTATCTTTCAATGCGTTTGAAGCGTCATTTTAGTGTGGATCAGGCTTTAAACTCTATGAAGTGAAATGTACCGTACCTTATCCCTTTCCAGATCAGGTTCCAGAATCATGTGTTCAACAGAAGGGAATTCCGGGAGTAACGTACCAGTCTTTGAGGCTAACGAATATTTTCTACTAAACCCACCCTAAAAAGATACAGCATAAAAATAGGCCTATCAGTCATGGCAATTGTGTAGTTTCATCATCATTTAAATGGTTAATATATCTCACGTGCTAACCTAAAAAGTCTGATCTCTATGCAAATATTAATCTATATTATCATTACTATTTCATTTATACTATTAAATCGTATTAATATATAATAATATTTCAATAATATTACACATGTCCTATCGCTTTTTCATGGAAACCCAATATATGGGAACAGTCACCCGATGATATAATCTCTGTTTACACGAGATTATGTAAGAAAAAAATACAAAACATACGCTACCAACAAATAGTTGATAAGAGAGAGAGTAGGGTGGGGGAGAGAAGGGGCTGGGAAAGAAGAAATTTAAGAAATGCTGATAAAAGTTGGTCTATGGAGGTTGAGAGGTAGAGAAGGCAAAGTAGAATTATATAATAGTTTAGTATCATCAAATATATAATCGTATCAGTATAGACCTATTTATTTGGATACTCGTAAACTTTTATAGAGTTAGATTTGAATTTGATATTGGTTCAACTCCGATAAGAAACATTGTGGTAATATACACAATACATACTTAGCAACTAAGCAACGCTGGCAGGTATACTGGAATTGCTGTTCAATTAAACCATTTCAGTTTGCACTCTGTTTTCATTTCAAATGTATGTATATTATGAATATAATTTCAACACTTATTAATCCTGGTTGCATCCCACTTTTATTAATTAATTTAACACATCATGAAATATGGCAATATGTTATATGTACGCTTACTACATTCCGTGGTAACTAAGTAAAATAATTTGACTAAGGTATATAATATCTAATCTTCATAACAGGGCTTTCAATTGTTAATAAAGTGGACGTACGATGAACGTTGATAATTACTTTGTTTTGCAAAGTTAGTCACGATATCGTTTTAGTTCAAATATTAGTGAAGATTAATAAGTCGTCCGTTTATGACAAAGTAATTAACATGGAAACATTAATTTTTATAAAAACACTACTTTATTAAAATAACTACAAATTAACTTGAATACAGTTGAAAATTCGAAATATTGCGGTAATGCAGAAGACTTTGCAGAATTGAAAAAAAAATCACTCTAAGTAGGAATCAAAACTGGATCCCCGAACCTGGGACTTGGGGGGGTCTTTGCAGATCCTTTCACCATCTTGGATACCTTAAGAATTTGACTCCGATTGGAGGTAACTGATTTTAGCTTTTACACACATTATATATATACTAAAAACTAATTAGACGTGTATATATATATATATATATATATATATATTAGGCTATATATATATATATATATCTATACCTAAAAACAACCAGATTAAATTACCTCATTTTTCAATCGAGCGCCTGAAAATCTGTAGAAAATATGAAGATGTTCTTATGTTAATAAAAAAATGCACTTTTATTGTTGTATCTTCCTATAATTTCAAGCACAATAGCATCTAGGCATAATATAAGGTTGTAATCAAGTCTACTCATCGTCTATGTATTTATTCGGAAACAATACATTCATAGCAGTGGCACTCTTTCTAAAGAAAGGTGTGCCCAGGAAAAAAAAACTTACAAAATTACAAATACATAAGAAGTATATTTTAGTCTCAGCCATCGTAAACTATGTTTATCTGTGTTGTCTTGAAAGCCTGAAAACTTCTTTAATTGTCTGCGACTAACTTGATGTGGGCCGTTATAATTCTCAATTTAATGTTATATAAAAGTGTTACATTAATAAAAGTCACAAATGCTACCGTACCATTCGCAGTTAAATCATGTGGTAAAACAGAGAAAAAATAAAAATGTAATTAAATTTTAGTTTTTAATTATAAACAAATAAATTTATCAATAACTTCTAATAAGACACATATCAAACTATTTAAACTTCCACTGACTGTTAGTGGCGGTTTTTATTGCTGTTGGTTAATACGAATAAGATAAAATAAAATAATTATTCAAAAAAAGATAAACCTATAGACGTTTTACTACATAAATCAATTATTGATTACCTGCCAATTTAAGGGTCAATGCAAGAGAATAAAAACATTGTAATTATACCTTTAAAAATGGTGTGTTTAATAATTATACACTGTTGTTGAATATATGAAGTAAAAATTCATATATTTTATTTCTCAATTGTTTCGGTCATTGCAGATGGCATATCATTAAAAATGTGTATACCTTTTGCTTTATGGCTACAATTGAAGGAATGAACGACATCTATTGGCCAGAAAAGTGAATTAATCACATATATGTTGAGCAGATCGACTAAAATAATAACTAAATTAATTTAGAAATATACTGTTATTAGGCATTGGACCTATTTAATCGGGAGGATTTGTTGGTAGGCCTAATTTAGTACAAAGAGAAGTATATTAGAATAATAGCAATATGGATTGAACAATGTAGCCACACGTAGGCTGAAAGGACTTTCAACCCAATGCATGTCGTAAAAGATCAAATCAAACAGTTTTAGATGTGTAAGCTCTCATCAACCGCCTCTTTTGCATGTGTTTTGTACTTTAAAACAGCAGATTAGTAGCCGGTTATCGCCATCCAAATATTGACACACCAATCGTTTGCCCCAACACTGATCGAAATTGATTAGCGGTGGATGGCTGCTATGTGAGTGTCCGAGATGCAAGCTTTTCATACTCACCGATATTACCACACTTATCCAAGTCATTTGTCATCAGCAATGCCACCTAATTTTACATTATGAGGGATATAAAACAATGTAGTACCAAACTCATCACACGTGCTAAGACCACTACAAACACTTGTGTTAGTTTATTTTTTTTTTAACATATGAAAATGATTTACACGTTGGATGCAACACCTATAAAATGTTATCGCTAGCTTTAAAAAAAAAAAAACGGTGGAAAGTTCCATTGTTTATAACCGTTACATAACGGTTACATTGTGGACACAATGCTTTTGAATAGCCAGGTGTGTAATGACAATGTACAGCTACTTATATTAGTGTGCGTGAACAGAACATATAGATAACCCGTTGGATTATTTGAAGGTCATATTGAAGTATGGCGTTGAACATGGTGTGTGATAAAATTAGGCTAACGCAGAATTTATTATAATAATAGTAATAGTAATAATAATAATAATAATAATAATAATAATAATAATAATAATAATAATAATAATAAAATAACTCTAACAGTATATAATATTAAGGATATAAGTAATACTCGAAATAATAAACAAAGTGCCATTTTACATATGGGGTAGGTGTAACTGAGTATACATGTACATATTTATATAAAGATGTATATATATATATAGGCCTATATATATAGACATGTACATACAGTATGTATTTGTATGTATGTTTATATATTATATTAAAAGTATACATAGGCCTATATAAATTTACATACATATGTTCATAATAATAATAATAATAATAATAATGATAATAAAATAACTATAACAGTATATAATATTAAGGATATAAATAATACTCGAAATAATAAACAAAGTGCCATTTTACATATGGGGTACGTGTAACTGAGTATACATGTACATATTTATATAAAGATGTATATATATATATAGGCCTATATATATAGACATGTACATACAGTATGTATTTGTATGTATGTTTATATATTATATTAAAAGTATACATAGGCCTATATAAATTTACATACATATGTTCATAATATATGTACAAATATATATTAAAATTTTAAATATTTTATCTAAATATGTAAAGTTTTAAATATATTTTTACATAAACATTATTAAGATATTACGGGATTCCTGAGTACCAGGCCTAATGGTCTATTTTTTTTTAAATTGTTAATGTTGTTTCTTACCTTGTTAATCCTTTTCCAGAATACACCGAATGATAATAAACACTTGATTCTTTAATTCCGATTCCATAGTAGTGATACCTATATAATAAACATAAAAGAAATACATTTTATACAGATTATAATATCAATATGATATGGCTATTTTATCGATTATCTCATTATCGATTAAATTATCGATATGTTATTAATATGTTGTTATCGATGTTATAGAATGCCTCTTTGATTTGATTGATTAATCTATATGCTATTGATTACAATGATATATGTTATTATTATTTATCAATTTACATTATTGAATGATTATTTAGGCTCGTTACCCTATTGATATGTTATTAATCGCCTTACTCTATTTATATTTTTTCAATTACACTCCGATAGGATATCAATTATACTACCGATATGTAAAATAATTAAATATATATATATAAAATATTATTGATTGCAGTGACACTGATTATTGAATGATTATGTATTACACTTTTCATATGTTATTAGTTTCCCTATCTATATTTTATTTATTATACTTATTGAAAAATCGTTTACAATATGACGAAAATATTATCAATTATCGCTTTATTGAATATATTTATGCTTACACTACAATGTGTTAACAATTACATAATTATGATATTGATCGTTTCGGTGATATATTATTAATTACACTATTCATACGTTAATGATAAAACTATTCTAATTGCACTATCAATATGACATTTATTGAACTACCAATATTTTATCGATTGTCCGGTTGATATGATATCGATTACATTATTTATATGTTATTAATTATATTATAGTATTTAATCGATTACCCTTTACAAATTATATAAGATACATTATTACATATAGCTTATGATATTGACTAGTAATTCGATAATAAATACGGTACGGTTACCCTAACAATACTATATTATCCTATTAATATAAAATAGATTGTCCTATCGATATGGTACATTTTCGATGTCAATGTGATATTTATTGCGTTGTCGATATGTTATTGATTTTAAAGCGGATGATATTTTTCATAACCACTGTGAAATATATCAACAGTGTGTCATCAAAGTCTCAATACCTATTTAGAGCTTCATATCTCCGGTAAAAAAATACGTAATCTAAAACTAAAAATATAATTGGATAGAAAAAGCTTGAAGAATGGACCTTTCCGGTGTGTCAAACTTAACAAGTGACCAATCAGAACAGAGCCAAGAATACGCGCGTGTCTAGCGTATATCACAAACGCACGTGATTGCGTATGTTTTAACCATAGAGATATAATAAGAATAAGTTGTTTAATAGCTCTATGGTTTTAACACTGTCATTTTTGTGGGACCTTAGCAACAATATCCAAGGGGCGGGGCTTAGCGGAAAGGTCCATTATTTTGTCACAGGGGATAAACTCACTTTGAATGACCTCTTGTTCCAAGTCGTCGGGTAGTGAGATGAGGAAACTTTTGGCGTATTGTCTATTGTGATATACAAAGAAACATAACACTATTGATTATATTTTGTACATAAATAAATAAACGCCCCATCCAGTAAACCCCCTCTAGAGCTTCATTTGGACTAAATACGTGACTCTTGAAAAAACTACCCGATGAGCCGT
>NW_022713155.1:469250-478896 GCF_011630105.1 Anneissia japonica
ATATATATATATATATATATTTCAGTATTATTAACAACTTCGTACCCGACAATTTTAATCAGAAGTGTACTTTTAATTGTATAGATTTTTATTGTTTGATCTTTTTAGTGCAAGAAATTTTAATAGTAAATCTGATGTAATTCAGCACCAATTCAGCTGCCATTCAAATACTGAATACATTTAAACTAAAACTATATATATATATATATATGTATATATATATATATTATACACTATTTATATAGACATAACAAGACACAATGTATGCCTATAGTATATATAATGTATATATACAAATGAAAATATTGTTAAAGTATATTAGTAAAAATATAACAATAGTAATCTTCGTGCAACAGTGCCATATAAATTCTACAATGTAGGCCTATGTATGTATATAATCTATGTGTGACAATGTATATAAGCAAGTTTTATAAATAACATATATGTGTATCGAACTCTTTCTTTGTAAACTTGCCTTCCCAAATGTAGCAGCACACGCAGGCTCTAGGTGTTCTTTCTCACAGAAATCAAGATAATGAGAATATAGAATACAGCGAGGCAAACATACTCCCTCACATATACAATAGTTCTCTTCCAACCTACAAATTCATAATAGAAATAACTTTATGTGATTTTATTCAACAATTTCTAATTTGAACCAAGGAAATACAATTACACTTTGAACAATTATTGTATTCACATAGACATGTAGATATTAACAACATAATTAACAATAAGGATTCTCAACTGGTAATAGCTACCATTTGTGCTGAGAATATAGTCAAGAAACTAGGCCGAAGAAAATATGGAATGATGTTGGAATATATAGAGTATAGTGGCATTTGAAGTAGGCCTGATGTTCATGCACTGCAAACTGAGCTAAACCACCACTGGAACTAACTGTTATGGTTTTCTATTTTTTTGTAGTGCTGCTAAGTAGGGTTCCACTTTCTCTTAAACTCCCCGGACCGAATCTACAATATCTGCTGAATCAGTTTAGGCCTGTCATCACTTTGCTCTCTCTTACGTTTCCGTATCAGCTAAATGTCTGAATACAAGTTAGGCTACCACCACTATCAGGGGCAGATCCAGAGATGTCCGAAAAGGAGGGGAGGGGGGATGGGCGAAAAGGGGCCGAAAGTGGGCCGATCGAGATAACACCACTCTTGACGCACAAAAATAACCTCTGAGGCGTTTTAGGCGATCAATTTTTTCTTTTTCCTTTCTTTCTTTTTTCTTTTTCTTTTTACTTTCCAAAAGGGTGGGAGGCAGGGCCGGCCAAGCTCCCCGCCCCTAAATCCGCCCCTGGCTATCAATGAAAAGAGTACACACCCATTAAAGTATATACACGAAAAACTACGTACCATTGAATTGTCAGTGTTTGTTGCTTTTTCTTGTCTTTGATAATTTGTGAAACTGTTTTCTTTGGGGGTTTATTGGTAACTCTGGTCGTTGTTTCGGTATCTTGCTCAGCTTTTGAATTTTCGTCATCAATAGATTTCTTAACCTTATTTCCTTGATATATAAACATTAAACAGAATCACATTATAATTGGTAATGGCTGTGTATTTATAAAGCGCATATTATGGACAGTGTATTTGCACTTGAAACGCAAGGTCTTGAAAGAAGAAAAATTTTTTTTAAAAATCAAGAAATATCCTAAAATTAACAAAGGGAAACAACCACAGATACAAAGAGAAGACAGCAGAAGGAACCAGTGCCACTGCTCTGTTCTCCAGCACTTTGAGGCCCTAAATAAGGGCTCGCTGAAAGATGAGTCATACATTAAACAATTTTTTTTTAGAATATTAACTTAATTTCTATTAATCACTACGGTATGTACCGCATTATATATATACTGTCTCTTATACACATCTAGATGTGTATAAGAGACAGTTAAGAGACAGTTTTATAGCAGGCCTACAAACAAATAAAACGTTGCTTAGAAAGGGCCTAAATATCAACGTTGTAAAGTATAGATAAGAAGCCTATGAATATCTTCAAGGTTGTTTAGTAGCCACAATAAACATCTATAGAGTTGTATTAGGCCTACAGCATAAATACCAAAGTTGTATAATAGGCCTGTGAATATCACTGCTGTATAGTAGGCCTATAAATATCTGCAGTGTTCTATAGTACGTACAGTATGCATATAAATAAATTACGACATTGTATAACATAGTAAGGACCATACTAAATTCTTGAGAGTGTGAATGCTTGAATGAACAGTATAGGCCAATTACTTATAAACGCACAATTTTTGTATAAAGCTACGTTTTATGATTGGTATACACAAGAAACTCACCATTGTGGTCGAAAGTTGTGTGTCTAGCCGATTTGGTTCTTGTTTCTCCAATGCTGTTGGGCTTACTGATAACACTTGCTGTTCGCTTCATAGTAAAGGCACATTCGTTGATTGAGTGCACACTCAAAATTGCCTGTTACCAGGAGCTGTTTAGGCTTGGCAACTGAACTAGCGTCCTTTTCCTGGCAACGACAGAACATCAGGTTGTAAAGCGTATGTAAATTAGGCAAGTAATATAAATATGATTACGTACACCATTAATTTTTAATGTTTTCTTGATTAGTTCATTTGAAATAGAATTACTTGTCAGCAGACAGACAATTATTGAGCCAATAAACGGGTTTAGAGATATAGGACAAAATAAGACGAGGCTTGCGTAAGCCTAAGTAAATATCGTATTGTTTAAATACATTATTTTCACCATTACCGCTCGATTACAATGTGTCTTTAAACGCTACTGCTTCAGGCCTATTGGAGCATCTAAGTCTAGATTACCCGTGTTAACCAATAAAACCTTACACATCGAAACAGGATACTGATGATAATAAAATACACATAAGCCAGTTGTGGACACTGGGCCTATACGGTTTATAGTCGTTTTCCTGAAGGCTTATTCCACCTCCGAACCATAGGCGAGCGTGCCGTTCGAACGTTATTATTTATTTTAATAGCACATGCTGAAAACAAATTTCTTACGGAAGTTTTAAATGCGCCATACAGACTCATACACATGTCTAGAAATATCAGAGGAATAATTTTTTTTTTAATTTTTTTTTTTTTTTTGGTTCTAGGGCCTATTTCCATTTACCTGTTATCTTTAGCGAAAAAAAAACAAACTGATAAACAACCGAATAAATCAAAGTATAGGCCTATATTTTGTTTTTGTTGCAACACTGCACAAAACCAGGAAAATCAGGAAGAGACAGGCATATAACATACTCACTGTTTGGGTGGATGCACAGCGTTTGGCGGTAGGGGGTGCGTGAGAGTCCGCACCAACTGAAATTTTGAGAATATATGGACCTCTATTTGCCTGGAAATTGCACTCTAATACTTAAAGAATCCTACCGGTACTATGTTCATAATGATGAAAATAATATATCAACAATACATTACAACAATTATTTTTCTTAATACAATTTAGTTGGGTACAGTCTGCTCACCCCTGCATCCGCCCCAGGACTACTGTATTTGCACTACTTTGGAGTAAAACCAGAAGGATTTTATTTTGGTACGTGAATATAAAAGTCGGTAAAACTTACATTCAAGTTGATCATGCATTTCTTTAGACGAATTACATCGGGTAAATTTGGAACGTCGTCGGCCGATTAATCACTACGTAGACACAGTCATAGATCCTAGGCGTTGGAGCGCTGTTACAGACCAGGGCAATCGGCTTAATTAAACATGTAGTATCAGATTGTGTATCATCAAACAAGACGGACACAAATTGATACTTTGATAGTCTGATCATTTAGGCATTATGGGAACGATTTTGTAGACAATCGCTGCAGCAGTTACGGTCATTCACACATATACATACATAACTATGTTTGTGTTCTAAAAGCAAATGTACAAGACATTAGTTCGTTGTTGGCATTCTATATCAAAATCAAATACTAAACAAATCACACAGTAGTAGGCCTACATGAAAAATCTCGGTACATATTAAAAGATTTTTAAAGAAAGGTAAATCGCAGTTACGATAAGTTTACCATGTGTATGATCAATATGCCTAATATTAATTTTAAATAAAATAAAAACTAATTCTTTTTATAAAAAATATTTTATAAACAAATGAACAACTACAAATAATTAACAAGTGTTACCTATTATAGTACCGTAATGATCACTTTCTTTACGTTTCATGTAATATCTGGAATATAAATCATGTAAAATAGGTGTACGTTGGTACAGGTAGCGATAATAGTTCAAATGTTCTTCAATACTATGATTTATTTAAATAGGCAAACTAATATGATCTATTAGGTACAAAGTACAACGATTATGGCTAAAGAAGAAAACTATCACGGTAACACTTAAATCAATTTTAATGTCAATAGATCTTTGGGCAGATAATGGATTGAATAGCGGCAATAACGATCATTCTTCAATTTTAACTTATCTGTTCACGGGTTGTTTCGTGACTGATTACTAAGTAAATACCAATTGGTGTTGTAGGGCCCTTGATTGAATTTTTAAAAATGGTTTTATGGTATTTACCTTAATAGGTCTCTTTCAGTTTGTGTATGATCAATAGTTTAATTGCTTTCAATCTTTCACAATGAGGGTTTATCAACTTGTACCAGCACTATAACGTGCTCCACTTAATGCATACCTATTTGCACACGGCATCGGATTATAATACGCAGTGAAGTGCACTATTAAATACAAATTATGTTTGTAATGTTAAGTTATTGTTTTGTTATGTTATGTTTTGCTATGTTATAAGCTATTTGAATGAGAATTTATAGCGTCTTTTTCTTTATCTACGAAACACTGCATCTCATTCATTTTGAGACAAGTTTGAGAAGAATATTATACTCATCATCATCATCATTATAATCTTCATCATCATCATCGTCATCGTAATCATCATCGTCTTCATCATCATCATCATCCTTTTTTTGGGGGGGGGGGGTGAAATGTTGTCATTATCGTCTTCCAACTTACGCGATCTACTCTTTGTCTCCTATATTGCTTAACTCAGTCCCATCCATCTCTGTATCGGCCTCCCTCTAGGTCTTATATACCAGTTATAATTCTTTCTTCTATCACATCTGATATCATTCTTCTCTCGTATCTTCACGTGCCCATACCATGACGAGAGCAGCTTAGCTCAGTCGGATAATCTGGTGATAGCACTGTGTGTGCGCTGAACCGTGGAGATCTCTAGGTCCCCAGTTCAATTCCCATCGCTGCCTCTCCACCTGGAGGGCTGAAATACAAGTTACATTAGCGCACCGCCTTTCGGATGAGATGTTTAAGCCGTTGATCCCGTGTGCATTTATAACCCATGTGCAGGTTAAAGAACGCAGTATACTCTTCAGAAAAGAGTAGGGGATTGTCTTCCGGTGTACTGTCAAATCACCACCAGAAGGACCCCACTGGAAATAAGTCTTCTTTTAGACTTTCGTGGGCTATCCTCGGTGTTTACACCGAAAAAAAATTCAATCCAATCTAACCATCTTACTCTGCATTCTTGAAATGTGTTTCTTATTATTTGTCTTACATTTTTCTCTAGTGTTATTTTCAAATATCTACATTTAATACATCCTTATATAACAAAATAAATTAGTCATACGCGTGCTTTGACCCTTACTACAACATTGAAAGTTTCCTGTTCGATCCCTAGATGATTAATCACCTGAGGGGGCTAGGTTATCAAAATTAGTCTGTTTCCTGTGATATCGTTAATTGATAATGTATATCGAAATGTTACGATTATCTCAAAAAGACCGAGCTAACCTATTTATCATATTTGGATGGCAAATATTTAGCCAATTATTGAACCCAGAGGAAACGTGTTACAACTAGTCTGCGTTGGTGGTTGCAGTTTCAATGAACGCGCATGTTCTCATCACAACCTGTGTGTCGTCACGTTCTGCACTTAGCTCGAATTTAATTGATTTGTCCAATGTGCACTTTTTTAATAATGTAATTATTGTGTCAGTCAATTATGTAAAATAATGTATGCAGTACTGTGTTATATTTTATAACAAATTGAATGTTTCCACAATAAGGCCCCATAAAAAAAAAATTATTAGTTTATCACCCGCTCCCTCATCACGTTTGGGGAAAATCTGATTTTTTTTTTTTTTTTTTCAATCAACATAATTATATTTTTATTTCAAACGGTCCTTTTTCCATCTTTTTCACTTGTAAAAAAATCTGGATTTCTTGCAAATATGTTTACTGGTACAACAAAAACATCTTTTTTAAATATAAATTTGATTCCATTCTTATGACTTTTATATGTCCCTAACCATTGATCTACTTGTGAACATCGGTAAAATGGGCGCGGGGTTAGCAAAAAAAAAAAAAAAAAAAAAAAAAAAAAAACTTCTCCCCCCCCCCAATTTTTTTTTTATTATAGGATAATTTTTTTTTATAGGGCCTAATAGCTTTTACGACGGAGGTAACTTCATTTACAGAAGTTTTTCACACTGATTTACACTCCTAAGATTTTGACTCCAGACGTCACCGTCTTGTTTGAAATTGATTGTATTGGATTGATTTGACTGCCTACGACCAGGAAACATGTTACATAGGCTACATTTTAAAAAGTTTAGAATTTAAAAACGTGGAAGCTTGAAATATGCATTCATATCTACATTGCACTGATATTGAATGTTTACACGAAACACCAATAACCCTTGATAATAATTGAAATAACTGGTTTTCGTATTTGGTTTAGAGCATTGACAATAATGGAAAGAGATGACAAACATCAGTAGATAAAATTAAAAAATGATAAATGTTGAACTAAGAACTCCGACACCTGTGTCGGCTGTATTATCAAAGGAATTATGAATGTCACCGCGGAGTGGCAATGAGATATCACTTGTTTTGTTTGCTTCTCCACAAACCCTATACTGTATACCTATAGGGTCTGTGCTTCTACGAAAGAAAAGATGAACCGAGGTAGAATAGATCTCTTTATCCGATTAATACTATTTAAAGTGATCGAAATTGTTTACGACGAAAACAATCTCCATGATGACGGAAAATCACTCTCAAACCGAATTATGATCTTTTTATAGAATGGATATGGAGGTTCCATGGTAGGGATAAAAACCGCGAAATGAAACCATGGGCATTTTTTTTCTTTCTTTCTTTCTTTTTTTTTTTTTTTTTTCGACTTCGACGATCCAACTTCGGATGGACTTCTTTTTGAGGCTACTTTTGCAAAGTAAAGAGGGGGGATTCTTTTCATAATGAATGCTGTAAATTTGGGAATTACTATTATAAAAAAAATAAATAGGTCCACTGTAACATCAATCTGTATCATGGAGTGTATTACCGGTATTAAATCACCTAAACTACTGTATATACCAAGCGTGTTTGAAATTTATTTTGTTGCTTTCAAATTCATATACTGTGTATGTATACTGCACTATCTCGAAAAAAGCCCATCTATCTTGAAAGGAACCCCGTGTACTTCTTTTAGAGATGGGCTTCATTACTTTTGCAAACTAAAATGGGGTGCTGCAATTCGAGATGGGCTTCTTCTCGAGATTAAGGCCATTGGGCTTCTATTACAGATTTTATGGTATTAAAACAATATTGTCAGCCCCCCGTCGGTAGAAGACCGCCGTTGCAGCGTGCATTCGGCTTAAAATTGTGGCCTCAATATTGGTTTGGGCACGGAAAATTAGGTTCCATGGTTAAGGAAATCACCATGAGACCATGGCGGAAAATATTGATTAAAAATAAATTCGGTCCCAATGTTAAGCCCTGTCCAGACTATCAAATTGTATTTGACAATGCCCATGTATAGTAATGATGTGGCTATATATGGTCATGACGTGATTGGCATGTTACATGATTTCGATAATTTGATAGTCTGCGACAGGGCATTTTGAGAAATCACTGTGGTCACGTGACAATTATCGGTTAAGAAACGAATATGTTCCATGGTTCGGGGAACCACTAGGGGGATGTGGAATAGCCGCAATCGGGATGATCAGTCTGGGGCTTATATTTACTTCTCCATTATATCGGAAAGATAGCAGGCTTATTCCAAAGCATCACAATGGCCAATAAACCACTTAAACAAACACAACTGATTAAACAAAAGCCTGTATACTTCACAAATGTTGTCTAATGGCTTGGAAATTAATGGGTTTCAAGTGATAATCTGACAATGATGTGATCACCGACAAGCTGAACAGCATCTATACGTCTGATAGATAAGGAAATACCGTTCTATAACGGTAAAGGTATATAGAATAACTGCACTGAATTTTTTCTCACAAGCGTGTACCAACTCATTCGACAACTTTTTTCTTCCAAAGTTTCAGTCATGTTTAGTCAGCTGCAGTAGGTGAGCTTCCCTCGAGTCCTCAAAGTTTCATATAGCCATAGTGTATTGAGGGCGCTATGTTAATTTCATAAGGTCATTTTCATCTTCGGCCCTTTTTAAATCCCGGCTTAAATCGGGATCTTTTCTCACAATTCTAACCTCTTTTGCGCTTGTTTTTTTCTTTTATTTTTCCTTTTTTTTTTGTCTTGACACTGGTTTTGAGAACGCATGGAGACATTACTCTGTAGTATGCGCTACACTATATAAATGGAAGACCATTAACATTTTTTGCTTCCTAATGATTTCGGGATTTTATAAAACTATTTAAAAGAAAATTAACAGCACGCCCTCTGTAGCTCAGAAGTGGCCCAAACAAGACCGATACATTCTAACAGCAACAGCATTCTGTCAACAAAACCCCTCCTTTATAACACTTTTTCGACCACGAACAGCCAACTCTAAAATAGAGGACACCCCTTTTAAGGAACCATAATTGTTATCCCAACTATTTTTGATGGACACCACCAACGTTCTCTCCATATAATGTTTTTATGTTATTTTAGCAGGCCCTATATAGCGCTCTTCTTACGGGAGTCTCGCAGCTCTTTTTGCCCTGGTCATTAGAGACAAAATCAATGATACACAACATTTAATTATACGCAAATTTCTCCGCTCACAGAGGGGTTTGGGGGTGGTAGTGTGGTGTGTATATTCCTAGTTTATGCGTGTAATCAGCACTACTAATTCCTAATCACCCTCCTACCAGGTGTCTATTTGTACTCTTGGCTAAAGAGAGGCAAAATGCAGATAAAATGTCTTGGCTAGGGCACAAGCAGTGTGACGAGCATCGGTCTCGAACCCCCTACCTTCCCATTGAAAGTCCAACGCCTTAATCGCTGCGAACACATGATAATTATACATAGGCCTAGGTACAGTGATTAATTGGTCTTTTTTTTTGAAAACCATCACCATCATAAACGACCTCAGTAACTCTATAGTATAAATATAATGGTAATATGACATCATGCATTAATCCTTTAAGTTGTATAGAAGAAGATCTAAATACTTGGCATTGCCCCATGTGTCCTTGTTCTGAATCTGGATCAGGACTCAGGACTAAGTATAGCGGAAATAAGCTCCAGATACTTTATATGAACTTCCGTTAAAGTACCGGTAACCAAAATATCTTTTAAGCAGGAGAACTTAGATACACATTTTACTATGACCGCCATCCTTATGTCCGTAGGTCATTGGCGGATCTGGAGGGGGTCAGTGGATCCTGACCCTCCACCTCCGGGGCAAAAAAAAAAATAAAT
>NW_022713155.1:479325-481956 GCF_011630105.1 Anneissia japonica
ATATATATATATATATATGCCTATATAATATATATATATATATATGCATGTATGTATTATGATTTATATATATATATAGTAGATAATATAAATAAGTATTTATATTATGTAACAGTTTATATAATGTATATATACGAAATGTTACATGTAAAAAGAAATTGCAAACGTGTGTATTATAACAGCGGCGTGTCATCTAAGCCGGAAATGATGGGGGTGGGCACTATGAATTAAGCCAGGTTACGCGGTTGCGGGAAATGTTTCTGGACAGGGTGCCTACCGCAAAATGTACATAATTTATGACGAGTCATTTATTAATGGCCTAGAACTCACATTATTTTGATTATTTTGGCATTTAATCTTGGCCTATGGGACTCATATTCATACTGTTCCTGCACTATGATTATAATATGAGGTGTATATAGGTCTACACAGAACGCTTTGATCACCTTAATCCTACAATAACAATAGATTGGCATTACTGAACGGATATTAATAAATGTGAGGCAGTATGGTTGAATAAATATCAATTCCCAACAGGTAGCTCCGACTTTGAATTACAGTAGGTGGAGATGAACCGTGACAATTGAATTAGCATCTTCATATATTAGGACTAATTTATTCTCAACCGATCTCTTTATCGGCACTGCATATCATAACATGGAGAAAGTACATGTGGAATTTACTTTCTAGATAATCATACGTATCAGTACACATCACTTCAATAATGCGTAATTCCTATTTCATATATCAATCAATAATATCCTATTCAATAATATTATTACTTTTAAATAAGATGGGGTATTCATACATTCTGCTGATAATGGTCACCAAAACGTTCAGATAATAAACAGTGGTCTTATCTCTAAAACCATATTGTTTCACATCGTGTACCCATGGGCGTTGATCGGTGTGGGACAGGGGACACGTCCCCCTCCCCAACTTTCAAAGCTGGGGACATCATAACAAATAAACCCCCCCCCCCAATTTTTACCAATCTTTTATAGTTGAAACCCCACTTTTAAAAAGCGTGTGGAAAGAACAACAATTATGAATGACTATCATGAATTTGTCTGTTTACTTGAGCTCTGTTCCTAGTACGGTGCGTATTTCCGGACAAAATCTTGGTAAAAAGTTGTATTTCGTATCTCAGTAACCACTCCATGGATTTATGGTTGCAGACGGTTATCAGAGGCAAAATACATTATGAAAACAATGTACACTTTGAGTTAAAATTAAAAGGATTAAACCTATTAGGCAAACAAAAAAGTGTACAATTATTTCAAATAAACGATTTATTTCTTTTGTATATTATTATCAAGACCTGTATATTGTTTAATAGCCTATTATCTGCATACATACTGTAGTTCCTGTTTTTCCTAATTTCAAAAAGAGAGTGGCGTTTCAGGCCAACTAGAGGTGCCATAATCCTAAATTTTCTTACAATGACCAGCCCCAACCATGGTAGGGCTGAGGTGGTCTACACCCACCTTCTCTAAATGTCCCTCCCTGGGCCCCTCTATTTCGAATTTCTGGATCTGCCACTGTATTTGGAATATGCAGTGTGAAATAATGTGGCATTTTAAAAAAACAATTAGATACGGTACGACCATGCGAATTATAAAAGGCTAGAACACTATATAGCCTCAGGGGTATCGCTCTGGACCGGATGCTCTAGACGGCCACCTACGGTCCAAGTTCAACACCTCCTCATTTTGAAATTCATCCCCCCGCCCCACTTTCAGCCACGAATCGACGCCCTTGTGTGATACAGTACGATACCGAAAGTTTAACTATTTTGTTATTGATACTAGCCATGCAACCAAAGAAATATTCTTTAATAATTTGTATAGTTACATATTTTTGCAATTGCAACATCAAGGCATATTACATTAAAACATGCTTAGGCTTGTTCAAAGTAGCAATTCAACTTGGCCTAATAAAATTGGTGTCGTGTAACAATTAAAAAAAATTATAATATGTTAAAATACTTTCAGACAAAATACTAATTTCACCGATGTCTGCAACCTGTTGAGCAAATCTCAGGTAGGCGTCTCTATTTCAAAATCCTCAAATATTTGAAGTCTTGAGGACGAAATATGATTACGGATAAAATACTTCGGGTTCAGTCTTGTTTAGCGTTTTTGCATCCATATTTAGCACCATAAACACAATAGGCCCTGTCTCTTATACACATCTAGATGTGTATAAGAGACAGGTTTATATAATGTATATATACGAAATGTTACATGTAAAAAGAAATTGCAAACGTGTGTATTATAACAGCGGCGTGTCATCTAAGCCGGAAATGATGGGGGTGGGCACTATGAATTAAGCCAGGTTACGCGGTTGCGGGAAATGTTTCTGGACAGGGTGCCTACCGCAAAATGTACATAATTTATGACGAGTCATTTATTAATGGCCTAGAACTCACATTATTTTGATTATTTTGGCATTTAATCTTGGCCTATGGGACTCATATTCATACTGTTCCTGCACTATGATTATAATATGAGGTGTATATAGGTCTACACAGAACGCTTTGATCACCTTAATTCTACAATAACAATAGATTGGCATTACTGAACGGATATTAATAAATGTGAGGCAGTATGGTTGAATAAATATCAATGC
>NW_022713155.1:482664-484756 GCF_011630105.1 Anneissia japonica
TGAAAAGATAACCATAATAAAATTGCATTTGCTGGGGTATTCGTAAAAGAAACCCCGTCCTGACTCGTGACCCTTCCTGGTCCCTTACAAACGGGGGGACTGGAGTTTTCCACTAAAAGCACACTGTAAAGGACCTGTATTACAGTGCTGGGTAGAGGTAACAGAAGTTCGAACCCCTTACGAGGCTCCTTTTGGCTACGGGCCAGAAATATACCCTGGCAGCACTGAGGTCCTTCGCTGGGTCTCATCCAGACTTAAATCCAGATCCCACGATATTTTTCGTTATTATTAGTTTATCTGGTGTATGAAGTACACTAGGAATCGAACAACAATGGTACTTGTGGTAGGGATATGCCTACGTCACGTGATGATTAAACAATGGGACAGTGGTGATGTATACGAGCATGGAGAACAAGTGCGGATATTACAACTCTCAATAAAGTTCTATGAGTGACTCATTGGGGACCATCTTGCAACAGCGCTCTTCGATCGAGACAGATTGGTGTCGACAATCTGTAAATTATTTACCAGATGATTGGTGTTAACTGACAGCAAGCATGTATTTCATAAATTGTTTCTTTGTTTAGATTTAAAGAATAAGCTAAAATGTTGGTTACTGTAAGTAACCCAGGGGATCTTAACATTACAAACCGTTTGCCTGATTCAGACAGCCATTAATGTTTATTTATAACAGGGATAATTACTAGTCATTTTTATCTTTACAGTACAAAGACCTTACTAAGTTCAATTCAACTGACAGTACTGCTCATTGATTAAATAAAAGCAAGATACTTTCCTCATTAAACTGAAAATTAAAAGCTGATGCAAACTTATAGATTATTGATTTATATATGCTGCATATATATATATATATATATATATATATATATATATATATATTTATATATGTGTGTGTGTGTATATATATATATGTATGTATATGATATGCATTGACGATAAGACGAGATCTCAAAAGATAGGCATGCTATATATATATATATATATATATAAGTTTGAAAGGCAAATGGGAAAAACCCATAAAACATAAAATATATATATAAAAGAAAGATAGTTTTCCAAGAAGCACAATTATAGCTCGTAAAAATCTGCTATGTATTTCAAAATCAAATTACTTTATATGCACATTAAGGTTACATGGCAAGAAAATTGTACAAATATGAAATTTGATAAACTTATTCTAATGGTATCAGGGACTATATACATATTGCAGTCTATGTTCAAAAGTACAAAATGAAAACAACATTATGGACGTGATTAAATCATGTTCGCCTGATGTTTAAGAGGCAATTATGACTAACACATGATGCAATAAAAATCGTATATTGTATATTGAAAAATTATTTTTTTTTCTCAAATTCATGAAAACATACACAATTGCTGGCAAAGCTCTTTGTACCATGACTGATATAACGACAATATATTATTTTTAATTAAATGGATATTGGTCTAAGTATAGAAATAATTCTGAAGATGCTGCGATGGCTTGGCGAGATATAATTAGTAAATGGTTGTTTCAATACGGAATCTAGCAAAAATGTTGAACCTACTGTGTATAAAATAACATGCAATAAAGGGAGCGCTAATATAGTCTTTGATATTATTGTGATATCAAAGTATAGTACGGTACTGGTAGTTAATGTCAATTCTTGTTAGTATTAAACGTAGAGTATAAATATTTAAAAAAAATACATAGCACTGCAGCTTTAAGGTATGACTAGCAAATACCTTTTTAAAAAATTAAAAAAGAAAAAAAAAATGAAGACACCAGTTCAACATTTATACATCCTACTTATACTGATTAAATATAATATTAGGTATATTTGTATATTTCTGTCTGAATAAAATCTCCTCACAGGAACGATGCTCTCATAACTTTATTTTATTTATATAAATCATTTTATTTTTCATTTGTTTATATTCTGTTTACGATGTCACGTAGCAAACCTGTATTTACATATATAAATATACGTATATATTTCCATAGACTAAGAACGATCTCGTCGTTTTTATAATAAACTACCATTCAACTACCAGCTTTGATATATATATATATAATATATATATATACATA
>NW_022713155.1:484947-503825 GCF_011630105.1 Anneissia japonica
ATATATATATAAGAGAGTATATATATATATATATATATATATATATATATACTAAATATATATATACACAGTACGGTACTGTATATTTATACATATTTTATTTTGTAATAGTACACCTCGCAAATTGCAGGATGGAATCATGTTCTATAAACTAATTAGCTTTATGAGGCTTTTATAATGGAGTTGCTTTTGGTGTCTCCCAGGACCTTGAGATTGAAAGACAAAGCATCTTAACCACCAAGCTACAGTAGCACCAAAATTGAACGTGGAGGGGGAGGGGAGTGTTGGACAGGTTATTTTGTTTACCGATATTTAACATTGATTTATATTTCCTACTAAATAACTGTCGATTTCTATCATGACCAGCACCTAGAATCTAAATCAACAATATTCCTTACTTTATAAACCTTGATTAGTGGCTCACATGCTACAAGATCAAATCAAAGTATAGGCCTACACATAGGCCTATAATGAGTGTTCTATACAAATGGAATGTGCATAAACTTATTGCTTAAAAAAATCAGCTCAAATTATGTAAAATGCAAACATGATGTGATGATTACTTTGGCGTGAGAAAATATACAAAGTAGGGCAACAACCCCTAATGATATTATACAATAACAATAATATCAACATTTTGTTTTGCTAAACATCACTTAAGTATGTTTCGCAGTTGAAACGCAAATGATATACAATGAAAATACTCATGTTAAGAGGGCACTTATTACAAATATATAATCTATGAAAAAATAGATAACATTAATCTTCTTTTCCTTATTACTATACATGAAGATGTTTACTCTTTTCTATGCATAATATACGCTCTGTACCTGCTTCTTTAATCATGACCTTTCAACGACTGCCAGGGTAATTAATATGTCACCGGAATAATATACACAGCACTTTCCAATCGCGTCATTGTCCTATCTCTGAGGCCTATCGTTTTCCATATCCAACATTTACGATGTGAGCAACAGTCTTTTTTCAAGCATACCCTTTGTACATTCATTCAGAACAATATATTTTCCACTTTTACGAATCCTAAATTTTATCTGCAGCAATTCGAGTCTGAGACTTCTCTTTATAAATAATTTAAACACTTAGTAAACAAAATTTCATAAAAAATGAGTTGGATGAGGACTGAGTTGAATACATGTTTTACATATTTGTCACACAAGTTTTTACGTTATGCAGGCTATACAGAGACTGTGACGAGTACTACCAATAATAATTGTATTCTTTATAGCACATAATATTTGCCTCCTCTGCGATTCAAATCGATTTTAGTACAGTATTAATTAGATTACGGGTGTGGCCGACCGTGAAGTCTAGTATGTTGTATTTACGTACAAAATACCCCGGTTGTACATCCAACATTCAATTGCAGTAGAAATTATGGGTGAGGCCAGACATGTGGTGTATATTATATTGCCTTCATAAAACAGTAAAATACTGTACTCAAAATCATGCTTAATACGGCTGATCAATGATACCCACAAAGATAGCGTTAGCCAAGTCTACACTGTTGTTGGTGCTGTAATTTAGTATAGGTCCGCTTATACGTGGCTTCAATGATTGAGGTGGGGGCTTAGGAGGTGTAGAAGGGTCTCCTCTCCGCTGTTCGTTTTTGTCGACTTCATCTATATTTGAATATATTGCTTCACTGGTTGCTTGAGTCTCGTCCTCGTCTTCTTCTTCCACGTCATTATAAATTCGTTCTGATTCACTTTTCGTTCGTTCATTATTTGTAGGGCAATTTGACATGTAAAATCCAACAGAATACCTAGGGTTACGTGCTTCATCATCATTCTGGGGGATTCTGTGTTGTTGATTGCTGTGGATATTAATTGCTTCTTGTGGTGTCGAGCAGACAATTACTATACTATCGGGTCGATCATTCTCCCGCTCAACTTCATAGACTTCATTAGCAGACCTTCTTGAGAAAAATTGACGTGGAAACACGTAACTATTTCTGCAAGCTTTATTAAAATCTAAATCCTTAAAGAAGTCTCGTTTCCTCTTGTATTTAAGTAAAAATATTACCATGACAATTGCTAGAATAATCCCTACAATAATGCCGACAGATATACCGACAATCTCAGGGCCGTCTACCGCGGCTATTTTTGTTAAAGACAAACTAATTGACGCATTACCGGTTACTACAACATAGGTGTTACCTGCAGTGCACGAAATCACATTGTCATTATCAGAACTACCCAAAGGTGATATGCGTAAAGTTTGGTTATCATTTTCCAATTTATATCTATCATTATCCAGAGGTAGATTATTCAATCGCCATTCAAAGACGTCAGCCGTGGGGATTGCAGACGCTATGCAATCAAATACACCATCTTTACCATCCACTAATGGTGTTGATCTGGATTGAATTCGGACGGAAGTCTCACTTCGGTAAGGTCTAACACTGCAGAACCTCGGTGTTTTGATGGCAGGAGACTCGGCATCACAAGTAAACACGGCACCATTATCCAATTCTGATAAAGTAAATTCATATGAAATATAAGTCCGCCCGTCTTGTTCGAGACGGTATGCGGGCAATATTTCTTCAAATCGTTTCCAATAAATTTTAGCGGGTGGTATTCCGCCTGATGTAACGCATGTCATTCGTACAAAGTCACCGATTTTTATGTCATTCTTTGGAGTCAAAGAACAAATCGGGTACTCTTCAAAAGGTGGAGAAAGTACCGTAAGAGTAGCGACCCGTGAAGATGTCTGATGAATTCCATCGACGAAATACAAACATAAGAATTTTCCAGAATCACTACCAATAATAGGTTTTATCTTCAAATTGAATACTCCTGATTTAGCATCACCAACGACTTCGATTCTTTCGTTTATACTATTAGCATCGGTACCGGGATAAATGCGTGTGTTGTCTGTTAAATAGTTGACGGAGTCGCCGGTTACCGTTTGCCAGTAAACGTTCACTTTTGAACCTGTTTCAACTGTACATCTAAGTATCACGGTATCACCGACTTCAGCAGTTATGTCTTCAGGTTGATTGATTACATTTGCTGTGCTCTCGAAACTAAGAAGAAAAAGAAGAAATGGTACTACGAGCGTTGCCATTTTGGTTGCAGCTGATTTTCTACTCTCACTCACTTCGTTCGATAACTGGGCTCACTGAAGCAGAACGATAGACCGCAGTATTTGCTATGACCTCGACACGGCAAAAAACAAACACAGACATGACCTCATTGGTAAGCTACTGAAGTTGTATTATGCTAATGAAATATATGTTAATACTGTACATCGTTCTTTTATGTTTGTTACAATAAGGTTAATATCAATATTGGTTCCATTCCTTGTATATTCATTTCATTAGTATGCACGGCAATAATTTTTTGTCAACTTATGTTATTATTATCCATTATACAACAAGCACAAATTTTAATTTATATATGGAGCGCTCTATTTATCAGTTGAAAATATGTGAAACTAAAAGCAAGGCAACATGAATTATTTCTTGCTTTCGAATCGGATAATTATTATACATAATTATTATACAGTATACACACAAAACTCACGGGCCTATTTGTGTCTTGTAGTAGTCAATGGATTAGGCCTGAAAGCACAGTATAACCTAACACTGCTATCAACCTCAGCCAACTTAGTTGCATTATTGTACAGTACGGTAATTTATTTTCAACTGTTTTGTAAATTTGTGTATTTGGCTGAACAAAGAATGAATAAATAAATGCATGAATGAAGCCTTTTTTTAAACAGATACTGTATAACCAGGGAGATGTAAATCTATTATTATTATTATTATTATTATTATTATTATTATTATTATTATTATTATTATTATTATTATTATTATTATTATATTTATTATTATTTTTATTAATATTATTATTATTATATTTAGTATTATTATTATTATTATTATTATTATTATTATTATTATTATTATTATTATTATTATTATTACATCTCGATGGTATAACCATAATACATTTTACAGATTTACTCAACTTCGACGTGAGACCCCAGCAGAAACAGGTATTATTATATAGGGCGAGGCTTAGCAGCAAGAAGATGGCCTGTGTAACATCCAGTCATGACCCAAAACCACTTACAAGGATGCGCCGGGTAGTGCGGTACCCCCTTGGAGGGAAAAAGGCGGTTTGTGTTCATGTACACAATTTACGATTTCCTTTCCGAGTTAACAGAACGGATACAACTTGTTATCTATCAACAGCACATCAAGATTGGCCTTACAACGGTATGCGAGAATATCATTAAAGCAAAATCAATTATGAAAATATACTCAATAAATCTTTTAATTTAAACCTTTCAAAAACCTCCGGTAATTCATTTGTACATGCGAACACAAAATCAATAGGCCTATAATACTGCCCTCCTCTGAGAAAAGGCATTAAGTACATTTTTTTCAAAATTGAGATTTTTGGCTTATGTGAATCCTGGATGTCTAATCTATCACATTAGCTCATAAAATTTTCAAAAATATGTCTGGAAATATGAAATTTTATTTTGAAATTGGGCATTATCTACCGAAATTTCACTACAAATACTCCAAGAAAAGGCATTTTGTGCATTGAACGCTTGATTTCACGCAAGATAGATATTAATTAGCCAATCAGATGCTAGTATACCGTAATGAATATCTAATTAACTAACTTGGGATCCGCAACAGAATTCCTAGTTAGTAATTGCTTTATTGCGAAGGAAACTCTGTACTTTGTCGAAATGGGGGCAAGGTACAGCGCAAGTCTTTTGGAAGAGTAAATACTATTAACTATTTTATTCTGTTTTTGTACATAAGTAGTAAATGTATATATTATTATTATTTAGTAGTATTATTTTTAGTTTTATCGACATTGTATGTTTTGTTTCAGTTATTAATTCATGGACATAATGAGTGCCACTGTTGCAAAAGTGTATCCAAATAAGAAGTATTATAACTTAATAAATATAAATAAATTTTTTATTAAAAATCAGCACACTATGTCAATGCACACAATTATTTCCAGCATTTTATAATGCCAGCATATACTGTTTTATATGTATACCTCTAAACATTTTTAAAATAAATCTTAAATATTAAAATTAAGAATTATCAATAAAGTTGAGATGTACATGGCAATACGAAAACAAGCGCACGGTGGATTAAAAAATATACAGTATATAAGCCTACAACATTAAAAAGACAATGTGATACGAACATTAATAATACATCCACATAATATACCGTAGGTATTAGTGTATATTCATTAAAATAAGTACAGTTCTCTCCCTCCAATTAAAAATCCTCCCAATTAAAGACCACCTCCAATTAAAGACCATATTTCTGCGGCCCCCGTTGGATGGCTATCTTTTATCATTAGCTGTCAATTAATGATTTTCTCTGTTACAGACCATAGTTTTAGTGGACCTAACTGAAAATTTCCACTCCAAGTAAAGACCACTACAAAATAAATAGTGATTTTAATGCAATTTTTTCTACAATAATTTGTGTTATATATGACTTGCACGTAAAAATATTAGCCAATGCACTGTTTTGTGTACAGCGTTTTGCATATTGAATGACAATAATATTAGTAGCAATGTTAATAATATTTTAATGGAAAGACAAGTTGGTGTCTGGGTACCAAGAAATGTTTAATTAAGAATAAATAAGAGCATGCAGTTCCTGTACAACTCTTTTCTTTTACATGGCCTTATTAAAGTACGCCTTCTATATGATACTATTTTGTCATTTATTTGTCTATGAATCAACAATTCAAGCTTTGAGACTGGTACCGGTATTTACCGGTATTTTTTTTCTACATTTGTAAGTATTGTTGAAGGGGCTCCTATATCATGTTTTAAATTGATTGATTGAGACTATTATCCGATTGAACTTCCAATCACCAGTACCACTCGCCTAAAAATTCCATTCACACAATAGGCCTATAATTAGAAATAATGAAATGATTTTACAACAATTCGATAGCTATGATCAACAATAAAAATATAGTAACAATATTATATTAATATCTATTAAATGTTTAACTCTAACAATATGTCTATTAAAAAAATAAAAAATTATTGTGTTGGCCACGTCCGACCGACCCAAATTTTACGAAATTCAGGGTCGTCATTTTAGCTTCTTTTTTTTTCTGACTACAAGGAACAATACTTTTTTTTTCATGAGCTTATAAGGCTGGAATATTGGTATAAGATTGTCCTAGATAGTAGTTTTCCCACCGACCTACCCATTTTTTTGGATTTTCCCAAAACGTGGCCAACACAAAAAATTGTTTTTGGCCTAATGGTATATTTATTAATAAAATCATCTTCACAGAAAAACTGAATTGCGATAATTTTTTTAGATAAAATCAATTGAGCACAACAATAAAATGTTAAAAGGGGTAAAAAGATACAATTGAAAAGAAAAAACAGTAAAGCACAAATCACATCATATATAAACATCAAAAGCAACAAAGCAGATAAAAAGAACAAGTGTAAGCTAAATGACTAAATGTTTACAATAAAATAATTTACAATAATGTATGTAAGGTGAAAGAGATGTTTAACAAACACACATAAACTGTTAAAAAAAATCCATCGACTCACACACTATACCTACCGGTACTCCCTGGAAAACATCGACAATAATTGTCCCTGTTCCAAAGAAATCGCGACCTATATTAAATGATTACCGTACCGTCTCGTATTAACCTCTGTGGTTATGAAATCTTTTGAACATCTAATTTCCAAGCTTCTCATGGAACCAATGAGACCCAAAATTGATCCATATCAGTTTGCCTACCAAACTAAAAAATCAGTCGATGATGCTGTTCTGACTTTAGTACAATTAATACAACAACATACTGAACGAGCCGGGAACTATGCACGAGCAATGTTGGCGGATTCAGCTCAGCATTTAAAACTATGGTACCTTCTCTGCTGTTAAAGAAATTACTTAGCTTAAATGTAAATCCTATTATTATTATTATGTGGATCCAAGATTTCCTAAGCAACAGGGTACAAAATATAAGTTTTGCTGGAACTTTTTCAGACCCCAAAACCAAGGCTTCTTTAAAATTGTCATTGGTTATCTGGGTCGGACGCAGGATGTGGCGGTAGGGGGTGCGTGCAAGGGCGCAGATCTGATTTGAAAGGTGGGGGACATTTCGGGAAATAACACTTTTATATAGTAAAATCCATCATCATCACATCACCATTATATAGTCAAAATGAAGCGCCAACAACAAATTCTCATGATCTACCAGCGATTTTCGGTAAAATACAACAATTATTTTTCTTAGTACACTTTACGATATGGTTAATCTCCGCTCTTTAAGATGGCTGTGATAATGATGATTTTTCTTCTCTTGTTTAGTAAAACACATGAACCATTTAGGTCTATGCTTTACCTGTTTCACATAGAGGCCTATATTTCTGTTAAAGTTGAAGAGTGTAGGCACTGTCTCTTATACACATCTAGATGTGTATAAGAGACAGCTTCAGGGGTGTGTGGTTTACTACTATTCATTATTTATACTGATGACTGCAGATCAAAAAATTAAAATGTTAAGATATTGAAATACGCAGATGACACAGTTATCATAGGTCTCATGAAATCAAACTCTGTTTCTAACTATGTGAATACTGTCGCGAACTTCTCATTGTGTTGTAAACAAAACTGTTTAAAACTGAATGGACAAAAAACAAGAGAACTTATAATTGACTATAGGAAAGGAGAAAATAATGTTGTATCACTTGTTGTTGACAATGTTGAGAATGAGATCGTTACTCATCATAAATACCTAGGTTTAGAGATTGATAATAAGTTAAACTGGGGGAGCAGTGTGATAAAATTGTTAAGAAGAAGGGTATGACGCGACTCCATTCTTAAGGAAATTGCGGTCATTCAATGTTGATACATGTATAATGACCCTTTTTTATTCTTCTTTTATTGAAAGTGCTCTTTTGTTTGGAAGTTTTGTACGGTTTGGTAATTTAAGGAAACACAATTATAACAGACTACAACATCATAAATCAGGCTGGAAAAATTCTACAACAAAATAGACAACTAGATGATATCTGTGAGATTAAAATTATTGATAAAGTAAAGAGTATTTTAATAGATAGTTCCCACCCACTAAATGCATCTTTTGCTTGGCTACCCTCGGGTTAAATGTTAAAATCACAAGTCTGTAGAACAAATCGATATCTTAATTCATTCGTACCACTTTCCATTAGAATGCTTAATCAAAATATCAAATAAGTTTTATGGCCTAATTATAATTTATTTTCTCGGGCCCACTACTAGCTATGTATTATTTATACTGACTACTGCATTTTGTTTTGCGATGTGATGTACCAACTGATTTTCCGAAAGGACACAAATAAAGAATCTTGAATCCTGAATATCGAGACATTTTTTTTTGGAACAGTGTTTCAATGAATACACTTTTGTTCTACTGCAGTAAAACTGATTCGCGAAAATCGAGTAATTTGTCAGATAGAGGGCGTCAACACGTTGTCGGTTATCATCAAATCAATAGTTTCATTATTATGCTTGTAGTGTAGTTCCCTAATATAGGAATGCTGCCACCAAGTTATGAAGCGTTTCGTTAGCGTTTGCTTATTAAAATTCAGTTGGGAAAATCACTTCAATGATAATAAACAAATAATAATAATAATAATAATAATAATAATAATAATAATAATAATAATAATAATAATAATAATAATAATAATAATAACATAATAATGATAATGATAATAATCGTAATAATAAAAAATTAGTAATTGCGTGATAAATAGTATTGTTTGAAGGTTTGCATGGCGAAGTAATAGCATATATGTTGAAGCTTGCGGTACACCACGTAGGTAGTTCTGAAAAGAACTGTTGCAGTTGAGAAAGTCTCTCAACTACAACAGTTCTTTTCAGAACTACCTACGTGGTGTACCACAAGCTTCAACATACTATGCGTGATAAATATTATAACAAACATTGTGATGATGTGAGAGCCGGTTTCATTAGGTCCTTTTGCTAATGATGTATACTGTACCATGTAAATATATCGCTGAAAATAATATATCGAGGAAAACCTGTATGCCCCTCAACCTGATAAGTTTAAAATTGATATTTTTAATATTAAAAGAATGAATGTTTAACAGAAATGAAGCACATGATTTACAACTGACCAATGAGTAAATAGGAAATTAAGGATAAATCAATCACGAAAATGTAGGGTCTAACTAGGAAACAAGCGTTGACCATCACTTACATACTCAAGAAACTGGCCCCGACCTAAATTTGATTTTGCCGAAAAAACTCAATCAGTAAATCCCGTTGACACTGCTTTCAACTTTGCTTAAGCTATTTTTGAAAGCTTAGACAGTTTTGATATTTTAGAAACCAGGACCATAATAAACTGAAGACACAAAACGCGCTTGCTAAATGAATTTGTTAGTGCATAGGCGTAATATATAACCTCTCCCGAAACACTTTGATTTATTTTTGCATGGCTTTATACCGTAAACACATAAATTGCTACGTTCCGAAATTATTTTTATCTTCGGTTTTCTATTCATTGTCAAGCTTGTTTAAACTGATTAAATGAATATTTCTTCCTTGTTTGTCTTTTAAGACACTTTGTCCTAATGGATCTTTCCGAAATGTCAATCATTAACACTATGCGAGGCGCTACACTGCGGGCGCCACAAAACCAAGGCTTCTTTAAAATTGTCATTGGTTATCTGGGTCGGACGCAGGATGTGGCGGTAGGGGGTGCGTGCAAGGGCGCAGATCTGATTTGAAAGGTGGGGGACATTTCGGGAAATAACACTTTTATATAGTAAAATCCATCATCATCACATCACCATTATATAGTCAAAATGAAGCGCCAACAACAAATTCTCATGATCTACCAGCGATTTTCGGTAAAATACAACAATTATTTTTCTTAGTACACTTTACGATATGGTTAATCTCCGCTCTTTAAGATGGCTGTGATAATGATGATTTTTCTTCTCTTGTTTAGTAAAACACATGAACCATTTAGGTCTATGCTTTACCTGTTTCACATAGAGGCCTATATTTCTGTTAAAGTTGAAGAGTGTAGGCATGTTGCCTGTAATCCCGACGACATTAGCCTTATATTCAACCACGTCAATACATTATCTCTACCCTCAAAACATCTGTATGAAGCCAAAAATAGCTTTATGTAGGCCCATGATCTTGCATAGTGCATTGTGTTTTATAATGTTTCTTTTGATTAAAGTGAACTCGGTTGAACTTAACTTATCTTAAGTACCGTACACATTTCCTTATAATATTCGTTTACATGAAACATGAGTGTTAATTAGACTGTCGATTGACGGAGGCCATCTTTGTATTTACCTAAAAAGTGGAAATCCTATTAAGTAAGTGTTCCTTGTTCAAAATTCATTGATTTTAATTATCTAAATTATTGTAGGAAGTCAAGTAAAGTTGAGTCATTGAGATGGTAACCGGTAGCCTGTCTGTTTGATAATTCTCATCAACTTAATAATTTGTAATTGCTCTGTCTGGTGCAAGGAGTTCTATTTTGATTCCTCCTTGCTCTGGTGTGTTTACTGCAATATTTGATTTTTTTTTCTTGATAATGAATCGTTCCTCTAAAACCTACCCCTTGGTTATAGTTGCTAAGGCCTAACGAAAAGCGTAAAATCAGCGTTAACACATGCGCTTGTGGGCCAATTCCTGGATTTGTTTTAATTGGTAATTTGTTAAGTTTTATTATACACTACGTTTTTTCCAGAAGTTTTAAAAATGCTTGTTAATTACTATTGCACTTGCAGATTCCACATTTCATCTTACATGTTGCCTCATGTGACGTAATATGAATATGAGATCATTTTATTTATAACACAAACTTTCATCATCGTATGTTCGAGGGTTATAATATTTCAACACACTCTGACAATTAGAGTTAATTTATGAAAGCAATTTGGTTACAAAAAAAGGAAGTACACACCTTAGACATGTTTCTTCCTATTTACTTCATACAAGTCCTCATAGTCTTATGTAGGCCTAAGTCTTCATTTTGTACAGCGTCTTCATTTATCAGCCAATTTCTACAAGATATTTTTAACAAATGCTCAGACACGCAATTCTGCTACGTAAATAATATTAATAATGTTAAAGATTGGGGCAACTATGCAGTATGCATAGTTGTCTCAGATAAAGACAGTAATATATTTAACATATATATTTTTACATTTTTAAGAGGGTGCCCTTCAAACATTCTGATCATAGATTTTAAAATAATATCGGAGATTTTGTTTGCATGCTGCATTGGTTCTTCATCCTTGCATATAAGAAAATGGCACAGTTGGAGAAATTGAATTATCTGAATTTTATGATTGGTGACAGATTTCTGCCTTCATTGCAGCTACAATGTGTGTATCTTTTTAATTATTTAGAACTGACCTTTTATATCAAATTATTTACTGCATAGCTTTGTGAACAAACGAGTTTCTCTAATTAGCAGACAATTTTCTTCATCCAGCAATTGAATGATAAAACGAGTTTTCGGTACACATTACCGTTACGATTTCATGTGTGTGGAGTTCAATAAAACACTTTACCTTTAAATGTCCAATAATTAAATCATTATCCTTTTTAATAACAAATGTAATTGATGAGATTTTTTGACCTCTGACTTGTTCCTCTCAAGAATTCCATGATTATAATACTAATATTTAAAACTAAAACTAATAGTACTACTATTTGTAATCCCCCCCCCCCAAATTTGGTTTCGCACCTTTTTCGTAGGATACAAAGCTTTTTGTAATGGTCCTATTCGTTAAGCAACCATGGATACTGCTGCTAGACTGTAGGACAGCATAATCCTAAAAGTGCCTGTTTGTGGGACATGTGCATATTCCTGGTTGTTTTAAATAACACAATCTGATTAGTCAGTTGTTAAATTTGATTGGCACTTTGAATAGGTTCATCGTTTTAATGTCTGCATTTTATTTTAAACCTCAATTTTTTTTTATGATACTCCGATATTTTTGTTGGCAGTGAGCCTACAATGAATATGAAATACAAACATCCTCGCCATCAGCGCAACCTTGGTAGTATTGTAGTGTAATTCAATATATTTTAATGGAGAACAATTATTTCATTATTACAATAGGCCTATGCAATATCACAAATCTACAAATTATTTCATACTGATTCATACAAAAAGAATAGGAACATTAATTATCATTAGATATAAAGACCAATATGACTAACCAAGGACTGAACAACTGCTGAAATCGTACAAAACACTTGTTCTGTATGTACGAGTGTAAAGCTCAACAAGACAGCGTCGTACGACATAGCCCAACGCGATTTATTGTCGGGAGCAGTCTTTAAGTCGTCGTGACAATCTACGACACGACTGTTACCGACGCAGACCTATCGCGTCAGCGTTTGACCCGATGCGACAACAAATCGAGGAGAGCTGCTTCGTACGACACTGTCTAAGTTGGCCTTAACATAATCCTTTATTGTACTGTCGATGATGCCGTTGGGTGAAAAGTCATCTTTTTAATAAGTCGATGATAGCTGACATCATGTAACTTTTTTTTAATTACTTTTTAATTTTTTTTCTCTTTTTCCATTCTGACCCAACAGGAAGTGACTCGTCTATTACAGGATGGGCGTGATACCTTATAATGCAGTCCCTTTATGAGGCTTAAGGGGAGATGTTTACAGTCGTGATAACAAAATTCAGGTGTTAAATTATACACAAAACCCTGGGAAGAAATACAAGCATGTTCACCACTAAGCTGTAGCTTCATTTTATTTATTAAAGCTCTATCCAGACTATCAAATTTTCTTTGACAAAAAACTGTTGTATGCCCATATATAGTCACGATGTTCTTATATATGGTCATGATGTGATGTCATCACGACCATATTTAGGCATGCCGCATGTTTTTGTCAATATTTTATTTATTTATTTATTTATTTAAATTTTTATTGACTACTTTCTCATCCAACAATTTTGGAGCTTCGCCTCCAAACCCAATTTCAAAAATTTTAGGCGACGCCCGACCACGCGAACTTTGGAGACATGGGACACCCCCACCCCCTCGTCAGGTAAATGCTGGCTCCACCCTTCATAATTAGTAGGCTCTAGTCTAGCCTACTAGTCTCTGTGGACGACCTAGCCTTAGTAGCTACACTAGCTACGGTTGCTACGAGTCGAGCATTTTAATAGCATAATGGCTACTTCACGCAAGCGCACACCGTAGCCACAAAACTGCTGTAACTACAGTAGGCCTACATAAACATCTTTCAAAATTTAGGACAGTTATCTAAGGGCTACAATTCCAAACGAAATACTTGAATCGCCCACCTAAATATCAACAATCCCATCATTCAATTAACACAAATAAATTGATTTAATAAGTTTGCGGAAATGAAATCCCTCGCTGACAGATTCAATTAGTAGACCTATGCCAAAGAAGAGACATGAGTGAAACCGCCACCACCAGATCATCGTATTGCTCCTTATTTATTCATACTTAACTGGTCTTCAAACTTGTGTGTTAAATAGGGTAATCTCAAAAAGCGGTCACATATGAACTACAGTATGACACAGAAATCATAACTTATAGTAGAACAATACATGATGGTTAATCATCGAGTGTTTAATAATTTTCAAACGATCCGTTTTGACGTGCACACTGACTCATCGTTATATTTATTTTAAAGTGGACATTATCAAAAGTCGATATGAACATTATTAAAAGTTGATGCTATTAAAAGTGGACATTATTAAAAGTTGATATTCTTAAGACGTTTTTGATTCCAAATATTATAATGAACTAATGTCGCGATAATATTTTTATTATCCTCTTTTACTCCTATGTGAGAGAGGCATTCTCCTGGAGATATTTATAGCAGCTACTCGAGGCAAACCTGTACAGTAGCTCATTTTCTTAGCATTGTCTGATAAGTTTCTTGTCCTCAACCAATTGTTGACAAGGACCAGTTCAGCTTCACTATTTAGGACAGTTCCAACTTTCTGTCAACAGAAAAATAATGTGTCATCATCAGTTAATATTTACAAGATGGATGTCATCATAAAAATAAACTGTAATGTTCCCAATATTTATTCGTGAGGCACTTCGCAAGTAGCATTTTATATTAACGAACCTTTATCGCTTATATCGAGATCGTTAGCACTTTTGATTTTTAAAATATTATTTTTTATTTTTAAGCAAAGGTCAGAAATGTTTGCATCCAATTAGGGTATCGGAGTCAATATAACGAAATGCAGTCGTGAGGACAAGGAAGTATAATTCGCACGTCATTAATGTTCATATTTGATTATATCCTGTAAAAGAAAGATTACAGAAACATCAAACGTGAAAATAATTACCACTATCTCTCATAAAATACGGTATGGAAACTTTCTCAGAAGTTAAATTGAAACATGCTGTTACGATGACAATGAAATTTACAGTAAGAGCAAATAGATAGTCTCTGAAAAAAACTATTAAATAGCTCATTTAGCCTAAAATGATCAAGTAGGCTATTAACTTTCAATAATATTCACAGCTATCTCTGATTTACAGAATATTTTCTACGCAATATGCAAAAGTTACAAATGTGGTGGTTGTTTGTTTGTTTGTAATATTTAATGCACTCCAATACATCAAAATACAATAATAAAAACGGCAAAAACAAAATTTAGTGAACAGAATAAAAAATGAGAAAGGAATGCATGCAGGATAGCTCTATAAGCCATGAAGCTAGTTTACGGAAAGGTCCCCCCAACCACAAAAAAGACAGAAACAATAACCAAATATAGTATTACGATTACTGGTTCAAGAATAGCCTACTTCTGAGCATAGTAATCCTGCCCTCTTTTGACAATTCTTAATCTTTTTTTTTTTAAATAGAGGTTATAGCACGGGAATACCAATATGTCAGCCTACACAAACAACGGGTTTGTTGAGTGTTAATATATAATGTTAAAATATATCAAATATATTAGTTACGGTACATGTCCATTAATTGGCAAGAAAAACTCATTCTAATTTTTATCTAAAGTTAATAACTCACCTAAAAATACAAAGTATTGCATGCAATGCAATGTAGATATATTTTCATCTATTTCGGATCACCACATACAGTTTATTTAAAGAAATGTCATAACGAATATTTTCTTGATACAAATATATTGCTTCTGTTTAAAGGTTCAGCATAATAAATAACCAAGTACAAGTTATTCTGCGATCGAATGGAGAAAAAAAATTAGGTTGCTGCGGGAATATTCAGTACATTCGGATTACTAAGATGAATCGACCTGAGCTTAGATGACACTTTCTGTTCACAGCACTGTGCGGTACTTTCTGTAATATTCAGGTAAAACATTTTGAATGAGCTTAAACTCTTTTATTCCACAAATCCATTCAATAAATCCTAATAATTGTAAGAGATTTGTAGCAGCTTCCTCTAGCTTATCCCTACTTTTCTACAATTCTTTGATTGGAATCCATATGTTTCAACATGTCATAGGCAAAAACAGCCACAGATGTGCAGTCTATCCTTTTATATCAACTAGTAAGTACATGGAATCAGCGCTATTTTCATATATATATATATATATATATCATTGTAAATCCACGTGTGTTCTTCAAATTATATGTAAGTCGTTGAAACAAAAAATTATGACAACAAGGCATGTAGACTGTAGAACACTTCATTTATTTTCGAAAGAAATTTTCGGCCAGTCCTCTGGCCTTCATCAGCTTTAATATATATATATATATACCTTCATAAAACTTTCTGACATATTGGTTTTCTCCGATAAAGTGTGTTTTTAACCTGGTAACTAACCTATCCCAGAAAATAATTTCATTTTGCTTTTATATGATGAATAAAATGAATCTGAATCATGATATTTGTTTCCTGATATTTTTTTTTTCACCTAAAAATTATATCCATAGAAATTGTTTATTTATAGAGGTATTTGTTCTTTTATTTCATCTTGTATATTTTAAGTTATTGTAATATTTTTGTATGTTAGGTTTGCGGGACATATTCATACTTTCATAATCAGTTGCCAGTTTTTACCGCCAGCTTTCTCTCACTTAATTTATTCAAAACAATTGTTAATTATTGCCTGATTCCATGGTTGTTGCCCGCTTCTTATCAGCACGTCACATATAATAGTCATATACTCTGAATGCGAATTGTTAGGTTACGTCGAACCTTTAAACGACAATGCTTTCTGAGATTACTTCGTAGAAAGCGGCGTCCATTCACCATCTGGACATTTTGGTGACGTGGAAATGAATCAAAAGCGTATTTCCCGTCGATAATGTTTCGTGTTCTATTCTATCATGGATCCTGGCACCCAGGAGATTTTTTATTTTATTTTTTACTTTGTACAAGTCATCAATTATTACCTAATATAGTTTGACCTATTTTGTATGAAGAACCCACTTTTTATGCATAGACCTATGAGTGTTTAGCGCATATACATACTGGCAGGTACCGGCAGGTACTATCGCTACGTCTCATCCCGTAACTTACTTCTTGTTTCCAAATCTAGGGTCACAACCTAAGCAGCTTTATTGAAGTTTCTATAGGGTAATTTCTTTTCATTGACACTGTTATAATGATGTCAATCATGAATCACTTCTTAACATGATTTATTAAACCATCATATTCTTTGGACCTTTAGTCACAACGGCTTTACCCATTTAACTATTTGTTAATCATCTCTGTCCCTGGTACTGATATTTTTTCCCATAATAATTTATTGATGTGTAATAAATTGGGTTTTGGGTATGTTTATCTTCAGTCAGAAGTTGCTGCTTGCTTCTTATATTCTGTTGACAAATGTTTACGACTAAAGATATAATTGTATAAATATCGTGTATGGTAGCTATATAACTCATGTACAAGTACTCAAGAACATTGGTGAAGATATCACTATGAGTAAAAGTCCTCTTAAACAAAAATGGTATATAGCATACGATACCATAGTAAGGGTTGCACATTGAAAAAGAATATTTCAATTTCAATATGGGTGTTATTTTTGCGCTGTGGGTTTCAGTATTTAGGCTATAGAATAAGGACGTTGTCTATGTAAGTTTTATCAGACGCCGACGTCTTTAGATTTAGCAGTTGTTACTAATAATATCAAAATTTAGGCCCTATTTGATACTAGCTTTGCTGGTGCTTGCCAAAGTGCAAATGAGATGTCTGCTTCTTCTTGTGGAACAGCTTATAATGATTGTGAGAAAACTGTTACCCTTATCTAATATATTTTAATTAAAAAAACAAATAAATAAAATAAAGATTTCATATAATTGATTGTGTACAATATGTTTGGTTGTTTTTAGAAATAGGGTACAATAGAAACAAGTAATTCCCGATTATGAGACTTTCATTTTTTTTTATTAATGTCAGTACTAATTTTACATTTGCAAAATACTTGTTTACATGTAAGCTGAATTTTTAGAAAAACATTTTTCGAACATATTATTCAATTTAAACTTGCACACGTGTTTCTCATTGCTTTTCTGTTTATCTATATACGGCACAACAATAATTTGGTTTAGTAGTCAAGGTGATATAAAATAATTTTGTTTCCTAATTTTTAGTATGCAATCATCATCAATTCACTTTTCCACAACTTATAGCGTCACTACAAATACAGTTACGAATTGTCTTAAGTCTGTATACAACTATAAATTTGAGTTGATTGCTGATTGTTGCTATTGAGTACACCTTTTACAAGCAGTGTAGTGTGGAAGTATGTGGAACAGTGGTGAGGCTTGGTATATCATTGGAAAGTTTTTTTTTTTATATGAATGGTTGTCATAGAGACACAACGAATACCTGAGAGTATGTGAATGATTTGGAATTAAACTATTATGTGCTGTAACATTCAAGACTTGGAATACATCCAGGAAAAGCTACGTTGTTATGTGGCAAACGACCAAAGAATTACGTTCACGAAAAAAACCCACCAAAATACTTGGCAAAACTTTATACACTAAATACAAGCTAATCATGTCAATAGCCATTTCTAAATGAAACTGTGTACGTGAAATAGCAAACTGGGCTTTGTTTATTAATTTGTTGGTACTCAGATAGGAAACTTAGAGTGAAGATAGTCCCGTGCCTAGGGGTTTAAGATAAAGCATGTGAGACTCAATAATAACATCTGTTAGAAATTGAAAATTAAAAAAAAAAAATTGGAAAAAAAAACAGAAAAAAAATACAACAACAATGACGTTGTTTGAAATGTTATTTAGGCCCATAATTTTTATCGTGCTGTAATGACTATTAATTTACAGTATTACTGTCAACATTGGGCGACCAGGAGTTCTTAATTATGTGTACAAGCAGTTTAGTATATTAGTGCTGATATTGATACCGACATAAAACAACCGCCTTATGATGGTACTGATTATTTTGAATGACTGACTTTAATGAATGTCAATGAAGTAATATCGGATATGTGACAACCGCTGACACATTTGATCATCATAAGCTTTAAAAATTCATGAATAAGCACATTACGCTATGTTTGAAGCGGCTTATTCAAAGGGTTTTTTTTTTATATAGAAAAAGGACTTTAAACATACCTCGTTTTTTTAATGTGCTTAACATGATTCATAGCACTGGCAAAACTTATGATGATTACATTTGTCAGCACTTGTCATATATATCTAAGCTCAACATTCTGAACTGAACGTGATGTATAGGCCTGTACTATAGTGTTTTGGTTGGTGGTATGTCACACAAAGAGGCCAAGCAACCTCCTAGTGTGTCGAAAGAATACTGTATCTACCTTTCTTTGATGATTTATATATAATTTAATAGTGTTAAC
>NW_022713155.1:503963-541211 GCF_011630105.1 Anneissia japonica
GATATATATATATATATATATATATATATATATATATATATATATATATATATATATATATATATTATCATTGGAACTATAAATCTCATCAACAGCATAAACATTGCCATCTTCTCCGTTTCATTGTAACCAGAATTGTGATTGTACATTTATAAGTTGATCGCCTTTGACTGTTATAGTGCTTACAGGATATAACCAAATCTCCACTCATTCGGAATTCCCTAAATATACCCCATAAAAACAATGTTAATCAGGCCAGAGCCAAGTAAACTTTGAACTGGCTACAACTGTTTGAAAAATGAAAATGCATCAACAAGATTTGTGATTCACCTCTACGGCTGTTAGGGGTGTTAGGTGAATATAAGGGGTATTGAAATATGGAGTATAGTTCCAATTCCCTATAAAAGATCAGGAGGTTTTGCGATGAAACATGCTACGTATTTATCAGCATTACCAAACGGTGCTTTTGAATCCCAAGATTATGGGTTTGAATTTGTGTTCGAGTTTAAGTGTCTCGCTCCTTATGATGTAGCATTCACTCATTCAATCAGTCAGGCAATCGTCTAATCAATGAATCAACCAACCCGTCAATCAATGGACCTTTTTCCCAAGCCCCGCCTCTTGGATATTGTTGCTAAGGTCCCACAAAATCGAGCGTGAGACATACTGAGACACGTGCGTTTGTAGGACAGCACGTGCGTTTGTAGGAAACACGTGTTTTTGTAGGACTACATGTGGGTTTGTAGGACACGTGTGTATTCTTGGTCCTGTTCTGATTGGTCATTTCTAAAGTTTGATTGATATTTCGGAAAGGTCTATTAATCAGTCACCTTTTTATTTTTGAATTAAAATCCTCATATACTGTATTATACCTAGAGAAAAATGCCAAGTACATTATTAAGAATACATTTTATAATTATTTAATTTACATATGTAATATACATATTAATGGTCACGTTTGATATATATATATATATATATATATATATATATATATATATATATAGGACTATATAACTTATATGATATATGTAATATGGTTTGTGTATAATTTAACGTCAAATGTAGCCTACCTTTGACTGTAGCAACTGTTTTAGTTGGAAATGTTTACACTTGTAAAACAGTTTTTCTCGCCACTGCCATAACACCGTTGTTTGAAATTATAAATTAAAAGTTTTTTTTTTGTCACCACCTTGGTTCATCCATACTTCTTCAACTGTAGTAAAACAGAATAAACATAATATAGCTGACCCAACTGTCAATGCCAATGAATCGTAAATATAATGCATACAGTCCTCTATTTTCTATCTCAAGCAATGTATAATCATTCTTGACACTGTCCAGTATCTTGACCCAGTTCGCCTTTGCATTTGGGCTTTGATATTTCGACTTTTTTGCCTTACTAATTTTGCAAAGGTTAACAAGAACTCATTTATATATCCTATATCTCTTTTCAATACATCAAGAGAAAGAGAAAACATGTTGAATATTATGTATAGGCCTACATTAATCATCCAAAAGAAAAATATACAAAAACATTAAGTACAAAAGGAACATAAAAAATTCAATACGAAAAATGCTTTTCTATGTATATTTTAATTCAAAAACATGCCAAAAGAGGAAACTATTTTATATATTTGATGTCACTAAATTGTTAAAAGATTGCTTATAAAACATTATTAATTCTATTTGGAGAAGTCTATTATCAGTCATTGTGCTGAGAGTTTAAATCCTTTATAATCACATAGTCCATTTGAAGGAAGTACATTGCTAAATGTGTACCTAGAAAAAGATAAGTAAAAATGTTGGTTAGGAGTTTGCCTAGACAGTACATTCATAAGGTCTTCAGCATTAGAATTTTTTTTATTATGAAAGTTATTAGGTGTATAGACAGCACGTGCTGCTGTTTGCTGCAATCACAATGTAAATACGACCTTTTTACTTATCACGGAATGAATTCTCAATCAGAAATTCGTAATAGAAATCCATTGGGATCAACAATGACTTCAAGAAGGGTGTGTATTGCTTAAATATAGAAGGCAGCGTATTACAAAATATCCGCAATATAAGTTTATTAGGATCATCAACATAAATTAACGACCGACTAGAAGCATCTTGCTCACCAAAACAGATAATTTAAATTTACCGCATGATTTAAAAAGGATGTACATTTAAATGCACCGAAGAAACTGCAAATTGGATTTCCACAGAAGTAGTTCTGTCATATTGATTGACGTTTTTATCAACACGTTCTAAAATGTCCATACTTGATAGACTAGAACGACAACTTGAATTAAGTGAGATCATCCTGTTTATGAAGGGTGGACATACGTGTTTAGGTAAGCCACCTGGTTGGATAGTGATAGGACAAGTACATTTTGGGCTATTTTGTAGCGTTTGCATACATTGAGCTTAATACTATAAGAAGTATTAAGTAGATGTTAATTGGAATATTATCACATTCCTTTTAAAAATGTATTACTATTCTAACACCGTATGGGATTATTTCCCTGTATATTGAAAATGGTGGGCGCTGCACTGTAGCGCTGTGGGACCCCCAGGGCTTAATTTGAATTTCTTTGTTGATAAAGGATAATACTTTTAAGCTATATATTTTCTCTTAATTTTCTTGTTTACTCGCCATTTTATATGTGTTTTAGGCTAATATGTTCACATAAATATAATTGGCATACAAGAAATCAACGTTACATTATAACATCAGTAGGCCTACAGAAGGGCTAGAAAACGTTGTAATATTCCGAGCATAGGGGTGCAGTATAATATAATTATACATCCATGGTCAAAGTAAATACATCGTGACAACTGTAATAGGTAAACAATAGAAATACGTGTCAGGCGCAGTAACCTTGTAACAAACAAGTACGGTGCACTGTTTTGCAACAAGGAGGGACGGTAAACATTTTATGCATCATGATGGCGTGGATTTGAATAGCTTGTAGTTAAGATGCTTGCCTTATAATCGCAGGATACAGGGTTCAATTCCTGTGTCACGACTAAAAACGACTCCACTCACTAAGCCCCGTAAAGAGACTTCGCTGATAAAAGTAATAAAGTATCATATTAATTCATTTACCTAAAGAGGGCCCCTGAAAATCAGAACTTCTACGAAACGTTGGAAAGGTCACCCTCTATAAATATGGTTAAAAATAAATAATATGATAGTATGAAAGTAGTTTTTCTATTTAAGGGCGTTTGCCGTGTTTGCAAAATTCTAGGGTTCGAGTCCAATTATTGTTGTTATTTTAACTCTTGATGAGTCGACATAACTACGTTCTTGAAATAGAATATCCATGTAGATAACATCGCGTCTCTAACCGCAACCTCGGCTTCTCGCACATCATTTTGTCGAAGAAAATGAGAAAAAGGGCAGTTTTTCAAACCCATCGAACCCCTTTAGAATACCATTCAGCAGTTTGTGATCTGTATGCTGTGCACGGTATATCCACCACTTTAGGAAACCCGACCTCGTTGCATCTTTAATTACTAAATTTACACAAACCGTTTATTAGTAGATGTATCCACTCTACAATAATGTTTCACTCTCAACATAGTTTCTCTAGTATTATTTACTGTCATATGTCCCATCCCACAAATCATCCTACGTCCAAGAACAAAAATTACCGAGTCCTCAAAACAACATCATAACTTTGCTACAATACGCACAGGAACAAAATTGCAATTGTTTAATTTCCCTTAGGTAGTTGCTGACTGGAACCGGTAAACCCGATATTAGGGTAAATCATAAACACATTATAAATAATCACTACACAAAACACCCAAGACACCCAGCTTTGTACCAAACAATGCAATTCCTTTGTATTCACTTAAATAATATATTAATTTGACAATCTTCTTTTATGGGGCCCACTGATATTTTCTATTCAGTATTCTACTTCAATCGTCACTTACCGACATACGTTATTTATTAAAATGCATACTATAGGATTTGTCTACAAGTACCCGAGTTTACTCTCCCTTTATTGCCATCAGTTACATCTCAATTTCATTAATGTTTGAGGGAAATAAGTTCTACACAACTTGAATTGCAATAGCATGTTAAACCACATATTATCGACAAAATTAGCCGTGTCTCATAATAAGCTAACATCTATTAACATCCTTTCTACAGCACCGAATATTCATTCTAATAAAACCCCGGACCCTCCGCGAATAAACACTCCTTCCAAAACGTCAATTTTAATAAAATGCCCCTCGAATACACATCCCTAGGATTTTAATATTCCTTGAATAAACGCTCCGTCTCCAAATTACTGTATACAAACTAAAGAAAGCAATATATTTTCAACATTTTGGAAACTGGCAATGGAAATTCTACATGAGTAGGGGCCTATCGCGGAAACACGTCACAAACTGACTCGGTGACTGGTATTCTGATATTGAAAAGTTAACGATACACACATAAAACAACTATATAGATATAAACAGAGTAGGACTATGGCCAACAATAAAAGAGAAAATGCTTAAATGTTGTAACATGAAAACTATTAATAAACTAGCAAATTACACATAAATAATTTAAAACTATAGGCCTTAGGCCTAATGAATATTGTCTATTACTATAACAATTGCTTGGTAAAACGATTTTGTAGAGGTACCGTTTTCTTCATTCGTCTGGGCACTCTCAATATCACAAAATTACAAGAAAGTAGGCCTACTATGATTCTGCTAAATCGGTACAATCTCATAGAGAAATCGCTGTAGGCCTAATCCGGCCTATGGACAGGAGACTGGGCAGTGGCTATACCATACTGGGGTCGCGCGGTGGCTTGTCACCCCCAATCCACCGTTGAACAGATTTCGTTCTGTTTAAGGTCTGTCCACACTATCAAATTTTCTTAGACAAAAACTGTTGTATACCCATATATAGTCATAATGTGCCTATACGTATAGTCATGATGTGATGTCATCATGACCATATTAAAGCATGTCACATGTTTTTGTCAAATAGAGTTTGATAGTCTGGGCAGAGCTTAAGGCAACACAGCAAACTTTGACCTTATATATCATATCTATCTATGTATCTATCAGACCTATGTTTCCTTATAACACAAAGCCCTGATTACGTAAAAATGTTTGGTATTGTTATCGAATCTGTACATCGTACAGTATTATGTATAGAACTATATATAAACATATGAACCTTAATTTGTGGCTTAGCGGCCTATTACCAGAGACAGTGGATCGATCACACCAAGACACCAGAAAATGAGTCGAACGCTGCTGGAATATGAATCACACAAAACATAGTCCCTTGGCTATTAATATTACCTAAATACAATTCGTACAGATTATCGTATATCTCTCAAACACACATACACATTAACAAGTGTAACTACAATAAATCGCATTATGAGACAATATTTAGTCACGGATTTATGATGAAATAAAATAACATATGCCTAATGAAAACGGAAGTAAAAATAAGTAAAAGACTAAACGGTGAGAACTTGAAAAATCCGAAAGAATCAGGTATAAATTGGGAATGAGAAAGTCCTTGTGTTAAACAGGACGGATTTTTAATTTGAAATTTAGAGGCTTCTGGGCTTGTTAGGAGAGATTTATAAATGACAGTGTACAGTCGTGTGCCAAAAACAAATGTTTGCTGTTGAAATAACTTCAATTAGACATAACTGTAATTGACAATAAATAAATGAAGCACCTTAATTAATAACAGACTTATATTGTGTCACTTTGTGGGTGTGGAACTTGTACGTTATATCAAAGATCAAGTTCACCACTTTGTTCCTGTCCACGCCCTCGAGTCAGTTGATGTTTTCTTAAATTGTGATTGTTTTTGGCAATAAAAATAGAATTAGGCCTACAAGGTATTATGGACGCCCCCTTACTCTGCATAAAAACAAGCCAGATTAAATAATCAAATTGAAACCGATACCGAAGCATAATACATTTATTACAATACTTAATAGTAGTTCCTATAAATGATTATAATAATACTAAATTTGTATAGTGTACCAAAAAATAAACAATTAATGACACAGGCTTCTTACCTATAGGCATTATAGTCATGCAAATCAAATAATTTAATAAACACTATGTCTACGAGAAGACATTATAGAAATAAACTAAAAAAACGAACAAATTAGAAGGATTATGGATAAAGAAGAGCGTCTAGATTGGGTTAAACAGGTGGACTTTCCAACTGAATGAATCAGGGGTATGGTGAGTTATTGATAGAAAAGTTCGGGTCATTCCAGAATCAGAAAATGCAGATCATTACTCATTATCCTTTCTAAACTCTACTGCCTTTAAACATCTTCGAAATATTGATATTAGCTAAAACTAAGACATGTTAACCAAGTGGATCTAGCTTTTTGTAAACGGTTTGGTTAACTAATTAGGGGCTAATCCGAGCCCAATGCTGAGGACTAGGGGACCACTAAGGTCTCCGGTATGAATACAGTGGCTCTGAAAAAAAAACAAAAAATCAGTGGATTTTATGTTGGGGTAGACAATTTAATTGAAATTCCATAATTATTATATCTACTGAGCGAAACTCTTAGCTGAAAGAAGCAGTTGAGGAAGGTCCCAAGCTTTGATTCAGGAGCCGACGATTCTGGAATAAAACACTCAATGGTTCTGTTCTTCTGGAATGATTTTATTTTTAAATATATCCCGAGTGGAACCAATAATTACGTTTACAGTTAGTAACTGATGACTTGGTACCAGAGGACCCCCCACATTATCGACGTCTACAGTGGACGGAGAAGTCCAGGAGAAATTAATCACGATTAGTGATTTTCAATTTCCTATAATAGTAAGCTTAGCAAATTTTGCCTACCTCTGCAGAAAAACCATTTGCGAGCATAAAAAGCAACTACTGGCCAACCATCCTGGTGCTATCATGATACCCCAGTCGGGACGAAGGGACGTCGAATATTATTTTTTATTTGAAGATGTATTCTTATATAATAACCCCAAGCATTTAAAGGAACAGCAAAAACTCGTGTTTGAAACTGGAGCCAAATACGAGTCTCCCTCCCCAACAGGAATCTCCCTGTTATTAAACATAACGAAATGTTATCAAATAATCATAATATAATATGTATTTTGTCATTCAATAACAAGCCATGAAAAGATTTCCAAATCTCCCCTCGCTGGTACGCCAGTAAATTTCGCATAAATTTAGGCCTAGAACAAAACTTTAAAAAAAAGCAATAGATGCTAAGTAAAAAAAATGTTTAAGTTACAATGCAACATACCAGCAAGTATCCAATAGCAAATAAATTAAGAAATTTCGAACGATGAAGGTAATTAATAAACCATGAAAACGTTTCTCTAACTTCTAAATAACACTGTGTTTTTTTTTTATAAACTTTTCCTTCAATCAGTAGGCGTATTATTGATTGCGATTAAATTAACGTAGGCCAACTAATTCTTAATCAAGAATGAAGAAGTAATAAAAAAAAAATACAATGAAGCAGACAGGCGAGACTTTAATAGGAAGTTATTAAGATATCATATATTAACCATTAACTTTAATTGCAGATTTAGATAGTTAAACAGAGCTTCATGAAGTGTTTAGGACTTTCACAGGCTTACCAATTCCCTGAACGACCACAAAGTTACTCTAAAACGACACGACAACGACACGATACAGATGCGCACAGTGGTGAAGAATACAAACTACGCGATGATATGTTGTTGTCGTGTCGTTATCGTGTCTAGTGTAAATCTAGCTTAAATCTAATAGTCTGATGACTAGGCCTGAGTACCAATGGGAAAACAGGAAGACATTCTGTCAAAAAGTTACTGCAAACAGGGTAATATTCCTTAATATTCGTGATGTGTAAACATGTGGCACAGAGTCTGGGCACCAGTACTAATCAAAAGATAGAGGGTTCAAATCTGAAGCAGTCTCTTGACGTGTCATTAGATAAAACACTTATGGAAGTTCACTCAGTTAGGCCCTATAAGTATTAAGTGGGCACTTGGTAGGTTAGAAGGTGTGTTCACAAATACACTTACAGTACAACCGCATGGGGGTTCTGCAAGAAGCTGAGTATGTGTTACATCAGTAATTAATTCAATGAGAGGTAATATAGTGAAGCGAATAATATATTTAATTCATTATCATTTAAAAGGTAATTAATATTTAAATTTATTTGTCAAATAATAGAAACTAATAATAAAATATATTAAAATCCCTATATAAAGGCCAATTCTATGACGATAAATGAAGTATTTATAATACTGAAAAGTAGGTTGTAACCACCTCGCTAAAGCCCCACTCAAATTTTAACTGTAGAAGCCTCAAGCTTTCCGTATACATATAAGTGTGCGTTTAGCGCCTGCATGTCTGCTAGCAAAAATCTATATCGGTACCTATACGTACGGGTACGACATTACATGAAGCCTGTTTTCATAAAATTGCTACACGCCTTTGACAACGCTGATTGGTCGGTAGAGCATGGGAGCCTGTATAATCGCGTCAGTGGAATTGCAGTGAAAACACTGTAGAAGCAGTGTCCTATTTTATGGAAACCAATATTTACGTATGATAAGACCATGGTAGTATTAGTGAGATACTATAATACCTCCATGATAAGACTAAGTTTAGGAATCATTTTTACAAATAATTCAGATAAATGAAAAACTCCTCACTTTTAAATCTCTAATGATTCCTGTTGAGATACGATAAGCTGGAAACATTATACAGTACATGGTTCTGGATTTGTGCTCTGATTTTTCGTGCCCTACATTTATGCAAGGGTATTGAACTTGTGATATATAAGCATCACTAACCGTTATGTCTAATACACTAATCTTCAACACAAAATGTAATGTGTTGGCCTATCTCATGGGTATCGCGATCCGCTAGTTCCAAGGCTTTTATTAAATATTTATAGAATAATGAGATACCACGGTTGTTTCTTTTGTTTTTAAACGATTTTGAACATTCCGGAAATATTAAATTAGTTTGATAGAGGTTTTACTGAAGTTCAATCCGCGTGTACTATGTAATCGATAGTATGAAGGAATTGTGATCGTCAATAAATAAGCAATGATAAACATAACAATACAAATAATAAAGAAATTGATATAGAATTCAGTAATTTCGAAAACTATTGAATTTTACTATTACTGAACCTGAATCATGGAATGGTGTGTTAATGAGTTTTTTAGAAATATGATGGATGGGCAAAAAGACAAGTAAAATGAATTAAAAGAAATGAAAAAGTTGTTGATGTTGATAGAATGTTGATATGTAACCTAGAACCTAGTAATGATGGTAGAATCGATGTCGTGATTTATGAATAATGAGGAAAATAGTACCGGTACATGACAACATTGTATTGTAATTGTACAATATTTTAATAAATGACTGATGGGTCGAAAGAGAAAAAGAAATATAAGAAATATAATGATAATAATAATAATACAAGCCTAATGTTATTGAAGTGAATAGTTATGATGACAAAATAATAATAATAATAATAATAATAATAATAATAATAATAATAATAATAATAATAATAATAATAATAATAACATTATATATAATATTAATGGTCAGGATACAAAAATTGCAAAAAAAAAATGTTTTCAATGAATTTGAAAAGATGAGTTAATCAAATTTTGACTATTTCCAAGGAAGTTGACTCACGAATGCATCGAGAGAAGCTGTTGAACAACATATCGTGTAAACTATAACCAACAGCTTTATCGAGGTGATTAAAGCTAACACGATGCAGTGAACAACAATTACATTATGAAAAAATGTCCACTTGAAGTTAATTTAATTGAAATAATATATCTACTGTATATCTGTAGGCCTATGCATCGGTTATTTGTAAGTTGTGCGTGGACGTATCCACATTTAGAAGCTTTCGGTTGCGGGACGACGATAAAATCTAGAACGTAATGACGTCACGTAGTCATCTGCGCACACGATAATCTGTTCACTTATAAATATTATACTTATACAAAAACGTACTGTACTAAAAACAAAATCTGATTTTGCTTAATATGAATGAGATCACATCATAAAGTTGATCCTTTTTAATCAATTAATAAATGTACTTGAATTTAAAAAACAAGATTTTCAATGAAATTAAAATTCTTCTCAACGATGACTAAAAGCTTAGGAAGCAACAGCGAATTGAATTACGAATATGTCTACCAAATGTAGAAGAACAATATTTTGTTGATTAAAGTATGAGGTGTTTATTTTAATCTAGGTGCATAAGACGATAAACGAGTCAATACTTTTAATATAGCTTACAAACAGAGAATGTACTCATTACTAACGAATCTCATATTCTATATATATATTTACAAATTATCTTGAATACAATCGTACATTTATAGGCCAGCCATAATAAATAAAACGTAAATATCTTTTTGTTATGTACACAAATTTGAAAGTGAATTTATTATATTGGCATATATATACGGCGTTAATACACATATTTGATTCTTTTATGATATTGAAGATATAGCCACTTTTTGTGATATTATCTTTAAAATCATCAGATATTAATTGAAACATTGCATTGCTTACGTAAAAACCTCTAATAAATAAATCTTTCCGGAGGTGTCAATCAAAATCAACAACTGACCAATCAAAACAGAGACAGGAATTCAAGAGTCTTACAAACACACGTGCTGTCCCAGAAACGCACGTGTGCGCATGTTTTTTACAAATGTCGTTTTGTGGGGACCAGCAACAATATCCAAGGGGTGCGTCTTAGCGTAAAGGTCCATTATCAACTTCCCAGGAGACACAGTGTTGATTTACGAACTCTTCACTGCAGAAATATTAAACTCTCTTTCAGCTAAATTTCTACTCAAAATAATAATATAAACTGTATTATATGCGTTTGATAATTTAAAAAAAAAATCTTGTTGTTCTCATTTAAAACTAAAAGCTAATAGATTACCGTTAGGAAAATGATATAAATTTAAAAAGTAAATAATAATAAACAAGCAAAAAGTAATAAAGTAATTCAAATTCTGAAAGTTGTTTGTTCAAATAATTTATTTGTAAAAACATGTTGCCAAAGTATATCTTTATGTCAAAACTAAATCCAAAAATATACATACATGTACCCTTAAGTGGCCAAAAGGACTTTTCAGTAATATATTCTATAAAACTATCTCACGCTACTTGACATGCCGAAGCAAAGCCTAAATTTTAGACAGACTCTTGTGAGCCGCACAGAGGAAGTCTTGATTAAAAATGTTTCCTTTGGTGATTTACCTGACATTAGTACCTTCTCTAACACGTATCAAATAATTGTTTTTTTTAATGAAAAATATACTTGTACGTTTTAGCAATAATGAAATATTAGCAATATTACTAAGCCCATTTATTTGTAAATACCAACAGTATTTCAAGAAACGCAGCACATGATCACATAGGCAGAAAAATCAGACCATGCAGACCTGAGCTATGCAGGATCATAATCATGAACATTAACATAATAAACATTCATTTCGTCAAATTAAAAATATATACACCATTATGGATAGCTAATAGTACCATAAGTGAGACAAACAACGACAACTGAACACATACATATTAAGGCCTACATACATAATTATAACACTTTGGCAATATCAAACGGTATGTTATATTCAACAGGATATTATAATAATGTGAATGTTAAATACATAATTGGTAAATTAGATAAATTTAGGGCTTTATTGCCTGAATAAAACAATGAGGAGGTTACCGGAATCTAGTGATGAAGTAACGTATAGGTTATCGTGTTCAATACAATTAAACTAAACAACTGACCAACCAAAACACGTTATTCCATGGTTAGGAATACGCACATGTCCCACAAACACACACAAGATTACATAGTTCTATTCTGTCACCTTAGCAACAGCATCCAAAGGGTGGGCTTAGTGAAAGAGTCCATTGAGAAATATTCGTACTGTTTACGAACAGAATAATGACGTTTAGTGTAAATACTTGGGTTTAATAATAAGCAATGCTTCCTATACATTATTTATGTTGAAAATAAAATCCAGCACATAATTATGTCAGGTTATCCTTCTTTACGCGTGACTAAAACATGATTCAGAGAATCAATTCATCTTCAAAGATAAATTCACTATTTACAAAAGGTAGTGTTTGTTCCTGATCCTTTAAGACAATTACAGTAAAGCCCCTCCATAAACCCCTGTTAAAGAGATACCCTATGAAGGGGACACATTTTTGGCCCTGAATCGTAGCAAACATATTACGATCAAACACTTTGACATCTATAACCAATAGATGTACCGCTTACATTTGTTGTCTCCTATTGCATATAAAACATCATTAAGTAGTTCAATTTGAATTATAAATGTAAACAACACCGTCTTGTAATTCCAAATATAATGTCACTATTTCTTCAGGAAAGTCGTAATATCTGCATACGTTGTTTCACAGCTATTTGGTATAATGTTTTTACTAGATTTAACATTTGTAAAGTCTAATTCAGCGTATAAAAGTCCCTCTACATTGGTACTTGTTATTTTAGGTTTAGTTGAAATTGGAGGTTTTTCTGTTATTAAATTGCACTTTGGTGGTAGTGAATGAGTTTTCAGTGACGTGCTAATTGCAGGAGGACCGACAGTTACGGGGCGAGCGAAACGCTTAAATACTAGATTTGGTCGACGATATGTCGACTCAGATATTGACGATGACTTGGTTCTTGCTAAATCATTTTTGAAAGTTGTTGTCTGAAAACATATGTTTTGAAGGGGTTTTGGAAGTTTTCGTTTGTATTTTTTCGCTTGTGAAGCTACGATTGAGTCTCGAAGAGATTGTTCTGCATGAAGACGCTCTTGCACAGCTTGCGAAAGATCAGTATCTTCATTATTAGTAGAAAGTCGTTCGGTAAAGGATGTACTATTCTCTAAACATGTATATCGCTCTGGTGTATAAGTTACACTATGTTCTTGCTTTGTATTTATGACTAAACCACTCTTTTCATCTCTTTTTAACTTTACCAACATCAACGCAACGAGAAATATTGCTCCAAGAAGGCAGGCAATACCAATTAGACCACCCGTTAAAAGTCCTGCCCTGCCATTATTTGTAGGTTGATGCTTGTCGAATAGAGGTGGATTGCCAGAAGGTGCATTATTTTTAGGCACATTGTTGGAAGTTGATGTAACGTGTGGTTCGAGTGCCCTTTCATTCATGGGAATATTAGGATACATGAATCGTGGCCTGTTGGTCCCACGACTCATGGTAGGCTTCGGTATTGGTATCCGAGGATTTATCTCGGGAACTCTAGTGACCTTTGGAGGAAGTTTTGGAAGTGCTACTTTCAGTGTGATCTCTTTTGATCCTTTAATATCTATTGAATTCCGAACGGTGCACCGTACAGGAACATTGTTATCATCCTTTGAAATATTTTTTATTTTTAATGTTCTTCCATTTTTTAAAACTTGCAGACGGCCTGTGCTTCTTGCAATCTTAACAAGTTGTTTACCTTTACCATACGTCCACTTGAATCTCTCGGGGCTAGGAATGGCTACGGCAGTACAAGTTAGAGTAACATCTTGACCAATTCTGAGTTTACCAAGTGAAGGAGAAATATTTACCGTTGTTGGAAACGCAAATGGAATTACGGAACAATTTATCGGTGTGATTAATGCGGTTCCACTTGCAACACACGTAAAAGGAACCATGTTGTCTCCCTGTGTTATCACGTGTTTTGTAGTAACACCATTGATTCCTGAATTTGCAACATTATTTTGAGATATACTATCATCAGCTCTCATCCAATTTAATGATACCTTTGGATTGCTACCTTTAGATGTACATGTAAATGTTACTTTGTCATTAAGTTTCGGCTTCTGTGGCGAAATTTCACATTTAGGATAACCTGGTTCTGGTGGAAAAACTGGAATTATTCGCAAATCTAATCGTATTGAAGCTTTGTCTATACCCTTCTTATCAAACAAAACACACATATAAATTCCCGCATCCTCAGCATTGGTTTCTCGGATACGAAGATTAAAGAATCCCTGCTTAATATCGCCCGTGATGCTTAATCGACGCTGTAGACTTGCTTCTACTGAAGTGTAAACAGTCCTGTCGGAGCTAAGATACGTCTCCTTTGCTCCATCCAATTTTGACCAATAAATCTGATGTCGAGTGACATCAAAACCGTTTTCAACATCACATGTTAATGTCACGGTGCGCCCTGCATACGATTCTTCTGAGTTTGAAGATGTTTGTAGAGTAGCAGATTGTGCTGCCGCGGAAGCACAACAGATAACTACAAATATATAGACGATTTCCATTCTATTAATTTCCATTAATACAATATTTCATATAGAATCAGTAAGCTACTTTCACGTCATTTAATTTCCTCCAACGGAGATAATTGTTCAGATAGCTGTGATGAAAATACGGTTCGCATGTGGTAAAGCGTGTATCCACTATTTCACCCTAAAAGTAACTAAAATAATACACGATACAGTGATTGTGAGAAATCATCATCAGGACAGTATCATACGCTTTGCACTCTATTTTCTTGTACCCTGTTTTGGTCATTTCCTGCTAATTATACTGCCAGAACGCAGCCAATGAAAACTAACACGAGACTCTACTGTAATATGACTCATAATGAAAGCCCAGTTAACTTCGTATCCAAATACCGGAAGCATTATGATAAAAAAGCATTTACAATAAAATATGAAGCATTACAATAGGCTTCTACTACGCGTTTGTAAATTTGGCGCAAGAAAGCATTTTCATTTTCAGCATGATATTTTTCTTTAAAGTCCCGGTACGTGGTCTTTAAAATTAAAAGTAATGACTTCTAAATTGATGGGCATATTTATCTCTATGAACATGTTTTAGTAAATAATTAACATGGAAAGGATGTACCGGTAAGCCTACATGTGTTTGTATTTTTGGCTTCGTAATGACACGGATTAAAAAGGTGCATGACCTTATGATTCGCTTTAAGTAATGTCAAAAATGAAAAAGCGCACGAATCCACGTACATAAATTTTGGTTATGGCACGGATGGAATGGATGTACGCACGTATTATTTGTGTTGTGAAGGCACGAACCGAAATGATGTACACACGTATCCACGTGCATACCTTTTGGTTATGTCACGGATTGAATAGGTGTACACACGTATGATTTGTGATGTGATGTCACGAACCGAAATAATGTACACACGTATCCACGTGCATACGTTGTGGTTTATGTCACGGATTGAATAGATGTACACACGTATAATTTGTGTTGTGAAGGCACGAACCGAAATGATCTACACACACGTGTATAATGTTTTGGTACGTGATGAAATGACAATAAATGATGTGCGCATGTCTTCTGGCTCGTCAAGACAATGAAAATGATGTACGTATGTGTAGGTCTTTGATCTGTGATGGCACAGTTGCAAATAATTTACGCACACGATTATGTTTTGTCTACTCCTGTAATACAGACCTGTAACTTTTATTATGCACGCGTACGCGTAGCCAATGGACAGATATAGAAGCATATATCAATCAAGAACGAAACCTCACTCGTATTATAGCTTAAACGTCAAAATCTTTTTATTAAAATGTTATTTAATTTCAATGTTTATTAGCCGCTTGAGACTATAACGTATTTCATTGTTTGTATCCACTTATTACGTTAGAACCAATATTGATTATTCTTGGTAATAAAATCATCACGTTTCTGGTGGCCTCTGTCTTGGAAATTAACAAAAGGCTGCTAGATATGCATGCTATATCTACAGTAGTTCAAGTAGGATAAGGAAACTCCACTACTGAAAGAGAATGTAGAACGCTGTGCAGCAAGGCTGGGGGCTACAGGCTACTGAGATCCTAAAGAATGAAATAATCAATTTCGTTTATACTCATGCTCAGAAGAAACTTAATGAGACAATGATTGTTACGAAATACAGACCAGTTTCAGACCTTCCTCACCGCTACTGCCTCAGCTACACTACTGAAATTCGGAAAATTATATTCCATTTAGAGGTGACATAAACATATTATGTAAAAATCCTTTCCTGTGCCTCGTCTATTTCGAATCTTTGTATCTGTCACAGAATACTGTTTAAAATTCATGTAATCTTTTCCATTTTTTACTCATCACACCTGTTCTTATCATATCCTTGATCTTGTTTTTTTTTTTTTTTTTAAATTCGAATTGGTTCAATGATGCTCAAGGGGTTTATTATATTGATTCATAAGAGCATAAGTCTGAAGCACATTTCTAGAAGTATGTACCATTTTAAAAGTCTTAATGATTATGAATTTAAAGATGTACTATTAGTAAAATCTAGAAAAATACCTCAAAACTTAAACAAAAATCTGCTTCCCTTTAGAAACAAACGTCATCGTCTGAAGGCTACTGCTCCACTGACTCTAGCATTTGCAATTTTTATGCATACGGTTTTGGGGGTGGGGGCATACACAATTAAATAATTTCATTTTAAACTTTCCCTAATATTAATAGTAGTAGAGAATAGAATACTCACTTAAAAGAATCAAATAAATTATTAGTTTCCACAAAGAAACGGATCGAAAAAACCGATTTACAGACATTTTACTACATAAATCCTTAAATCGGCTTTTGTAGTAAAATGTCGGTAAACTGCTGAAAACAATTTGTTTTCGATCTGTTTTTGGTGGAAACTAATCATTTGCATGATCCTTTTAAATGAGTTATTCAAAATTGTATTTGATTTTTTTTAGGTATTTTCCTGTCTTTTGACTGATGGCACATTTTTAATACAAGTCCATTTTCCATTCACTGGAAGTACATAATTTTGTTTCCGATGTGAATGCAGATATTGGTGTGTTTTATGAGTTGAGGGTGATATAAAGGTCCTAGTTTCAGTCTATCTACACGTAACTTCCGCCATGGTATGATCTTGAATTATATGTAGTGTTGAAAGCAAAAGGAAGTTATCTTCTGCCAGTTTTAATTCTATTTTCAATATTCATGCCACAAGTTTTTAACGTTGAAAATAGAAATGTGTTAGCTAAAATTAAAATTGAAAGCTACATATAGATTTTAGTTTACATTTAGTTCTATTTCGTACCACTAAAGTTGAAGCAGGGCCCATGTTTTATAAAGTGGTTTTGAAAATCGATTTCCTAATTCATTGTTCAATTTAATCGTAAATAGATACTAATATTTTTTCAAGAGTGCTTTTTAAAACATTAAAACAGTTTTGTTGCCAATAAAATCTCCATTATTTGAAAACAAGTGGGATAAATAAATATTCTTTTAGGAATATCGAAGCGTTATATTTTATAATTATGTTGAGTACTTCATTAATCGTAATGTTTAAGCTATACAATTGTTATACATACGGGTATGTATTAAAACTATTTTTCAATGATCTTTAAAATATTGAGATCAACCTAAGTTTCCTTTACCGATATTCATTATTTTTGATAATGTCATTCATAAAATTATTCTTACATGATCAACTTTAATCATAACGTTTATTTTGGATATGGTACTTCTCTTAATTGATATCAAGGATCTTGGTAATTAAAATCCCTTTCAAATAAGAATGTTTAGCTTCAAGCGTCAACTCCTTGTCCTTCTATCCATCCCATAAATTCTTATCGAAAGTAAACTTAGGTGAAGTGATGACATTATCGGAAGACGAGATGATATCCCGAAATTCGTGACATCCCCACTAGTAGGGATTAAGAAGACTATTAGTCTAATAAGCTTCCTTTGTCAACTCACCCAGTCGCGTAAGACCGGGTGTTGCACGCGCAGCGTTCGATGGAACACGATTACATTAGTTTGCAAGTTTCTAACACTTCTAGAGTAAAGTGCTTCATTGTGCATACTTCTTAAGTTCCAAAACAGAAATCACAATAGTTCTACATATACATACATAGAGATACATTAAACAGTTTTGTATATGTTTGGTAGTTCTATATATACATACAGTGCATACGTTTAATTAATCGTTTTATAGTATTCTGCAAACTTCCAGAGGACAGACTGTATGCCATTGGGTATACTGTACTTGTAAAGTTTCAAAACAAGAAATCATAATAATTCTACATATACATACATAAGCACACAGTTCTGCATATGTTTGATATGCCTACACTTAATTTTTTAAATGATTAATAATTATTATGTCGAGTGGTGTCCTCGAACCACGATGGCCTTCCATATTTCCCTGTCCTGTATGACTGCCTTGAAGACGTTTATTCCAAGCCCGGTGTCATGACATGAAAGTAGGTTAAGGCGGGTATTTCAAGTTTCAGTTTTCCATATGTTAAATATCTAATGCACGAGGTAGGATGCATCTTCGTTATTAACTGTAATAGTGACTAGTAAATTGAGTTTTTTTTCCCGTCTTGGGGGTTGATTATGGGAATATAGATCAGCATTCGTTACAAGCTGCTTACAGTTCAAATATATAACAGTTCTGGGTACTGCTGCCATTGTGAAACTTGCAGTTTTTCAATGGTTTGCTGTATTTTCTCCATGCTGCTTTATCAACTTCACATCCTTCTATCCAAACTAATATTCGCCCTCTCAGCATCTGGGATGGGAACCTTCATCAAATGGTTATCATAGGCCTAGATAGTAGTTTGGTGGAGATTTAAAAGCGTTGAGACTGTTTTTATTGTGGAAGGTGCAATAAACATACAGGACCATTACCATGATCAATGAACATTTACCACGAGTCTTTGGAGCAAGCTCTCCACGCTGCTGCGTAACTTGACATCTTATGCTGTGCTTTCTGTAAGCCCCAATGTACTTGATGTTTTTGTTGCGAGCTCTCGACACTGCCAACTTGCGTAACCTGACATCTATGCTGTGCTTTTTGACGTCATGGCTGCGAGCTATCCAATCTGCCACCTTGCGTAACCTGACATCTTATGCTCTACTTTCTAAACCCCAATGTTCTTGAAGTCTTTGCTGCAAATATCCAAGCTGTCACCTTGCGTAACTTGACAAGTGTGCAGTGTTTTCTATCTAAGCTCCAATTTTGCTTGACATTTTTGCTGCGTGCTTTTCAGGCTGCCACATTGTTTCTTACCTTAGTGATTTAATGAGGCAGTTTTAAATTCGTAATGGCTGCCTGGTCTCTTGAGTTGAGTAATTTACTTGTCATAATTTGACTTGAAAAGTGTGAGAGATATACTGATAACTATGTGTGAAGAGAGTGAAATCTATGTGTATAATTTGAGAATCGAGCTGCACGTTTATCTTCAAAGTTTAGCAAGTTCTAATCCCTGTTTAAAAAGGTGTAGAAAATTAAGAACTATCCATGTCCTCAAGATTATTTACGATTTTAAACACTTCAATCATGTCGCCTCGTGTTCGTCTTTTCTAGAGCTTAGGCAAACCCCATTTATTAAGTCGTTCATCGTTTATGTAAGTCGGGACGAACCTTGTTGCCAGATTTTGAACATTTTTTCAAGCATATGTCCTTTTGCAGGTTTGGTGACAAACCTGGATTGCATATTCCATTGTGCTCGAACACGGGACTTGTACAAAGGAAAGAAACATCCTTGACATCCTTGACATGTTGTTTTGTGCTTTCTATGTATTATTTATTTACTAATGTATATAATTATTGAATTTATATAGCGTATTTATCCATTTCAGACGATTGCCCAAGGCATTCTTTCACTGGTCATTGGATACATAATCAATAATACACAAGTTGAATCCATCCTTTCTACTTCTGTGTGTGTGTAATTCATCACTACTAATTTCATTCTGAATCATTAACCTTCTACCACGTACTCATGTCCATTTAACAGAAGCAAACGTAGGTGACGTGTCTTGTCCAAGGACACAAGCGATGTGACGAGCTTCGGTATGAAACCCACAACCTTTCTGCGTCATACACTTCAACTAAATCTGTCCACACTATTTCACTCTGACCGACGCGATTTCATAGAGAACGCAATGCGTCGAGGGGCGCACAAGGGATAATTTCAATGATGATACCAGGGAACAGTGAAATTACATTACATTTCACTGTTCCCTGATGATATCCTCAGTCTGCCCCCGACAATTAGAGACGGCGTTGTATCGTGAAGTGCTCAGATAGCGGAGATGGATAGCGGAGAAGGAAAAAGTGATACGAATTCCAGGTATTACTATAGCTTGTCTGTGTGAAGTGACATCTGGTTGTGGTTTAGACAGATTCCAAAGAAAAATGAACGAATTGCTCCCGGCTCCAATCAAAATGAGAGAATAAGTTCCAAGTTGTATGTATCATCACACATGATGGCGCAGTTGCATTTTTTTTGTTGTTGCAGACATAGACCAAGTGAAGTCAAACGGGTGAGCGTTAATATTAGTTATATTATGGGCAAAATTACTGCAGGTCAAGAATAACTAAGTAGCAATAGCAAAACGGTTCACAGAGAAGTTAGGGTATGGATAACAGTGATGGCGCCCCCTGGCGACTATTATGAAACTGGAATTTGAAGGCTAGTATTCGGAAGCGCGATGGAAAGAAAGAGCTTTGATAGAAGCGGGGGAGCGATTTTTTTTCCCGTACGAAACATTTGCATGAAACTCCACTCGGGTTGTCTCGACTGACTCGGCTCGAAAATCTCAATTCTGGAGGCCAAAGGGTCATCAACCAAAGATAAACGTCCACAAAAATTCTGAAATACAGGATTGCTGCTCGCTGTCTGATTTTTGAAAAAAAACAAAACACATTGGTGTTACCATGCTAATATAATGGGTCGTTTAAAACGACATATGTAATATTTGATTTCGCTGCACGAATAATAAAAAGTGTTAGGCCCTATTTGAATTTGACTTACATACTGTGAACATTTTTATTTTTTAGTTGGCCTAGGTTTGGGATAATTATTCGCGGTTTTGGATAATTATTTAAGAACCTAGGTCATGACGAATTCGAGTCAACTCGGCCCCAGTCAAGTCGGCCCCAAATCAACTCGGCCCCAATTTAATGTGTACGGTATTTACTGAATATTTACAAAGAGATTTGAATGCAAAGCCAAAATTAAAGTGTTTTTAAATCGTTGCCTTTGTTATTTCTTTTCATTTACATGCACTTACAATAATTAAAACTGCATTAATAAAAATGATATTAATAAAAATTATACAAAGGTATATAGAATAACTAATAACAATAACGATATACTTGGGGCCAAGTGTACTTCGGGTTTGTTGACATGGGGCCGTGTTGACTTGGCGCCGAGATGACTGGGCCGAGTTGACTTGGGGCCGAGTTAACCTGCTTTCGCCTAGAATTACCATACTAAAAATTAAGGCAGGTAGTTTGGATTATAGGCCTCATATAGTATACTGTAGGTACTTCTTGATTACAAGGCTTAGGCTAAGTTAATTAATGGCGAAATTATATATGGTTATTTAATAATTATTATTATTATTGTTATTAATATTATTATTATTATTATTTAATATTAATTACATTACAAGGCTTAGGCCAAGTTCATTAATGCCGGAGTGATATTATATAATATATGATATTATATTTAATATTCACTGTCCCATTTTAATTTCATGTTTTAAATTTTTTCAAAATTTCAGTCAATGGCATGCGAAGCGTGACTGTTGTGTCAGGCCTAGGGGCCTAGTCGTGGGGGGGGGGGCTAGCGGGTAGGATCTAGCTCAGCTTGTAACTAGGTCCACTAGTTTAGCCTCTTTTGCTCTAGCTTTTGATAGGAATGTACCTATTTACCACTGGTACTACTATAGAAGGGGTACTAGCTGTTCTTGTTGTAGTACATTTGATAACAAACATTCAAGAAGTTCACAGTTAGTTACAGACGTAGCCTACATCCCATAAATCGGTAAGATTTCATAAACATATGTAAAGAACAGTACAGTAAAGGAATAGAATACTCGAGCGTCACGACATTGCGAAGTGCCTGCTCTTGTTCGTCAAACTTGAGTCGAATCAATCCGAGACGACCCGAGTGGAGTTTCATGCAAATGTTTCGTACGGAAAAAATAATCGCAAGCGGCGAACAGTGAAATGGATAGAAGCCATAGCTGGTTAATGGCGCCCTCACATTTTTCCAGAACTTTGTGGTTCGACAAACTGCACCGTTTTGAAATAGGCAATAATTATTCTAGCTAGAGAGTGCATTGATTGAGTGGCCTATGAAAATAAGTGTATGCCTTAACCTACGACAGTCATAATGAGTTTATACTAAAAGAGGACTGGAATACAAAGTTCAACATTTCTATAAAATAATGCCAATTCAAGTGCGGATCCAGGATTTGAAAGAGGGGATTTCATTTCCCCATAAACCCCAAAATGAAAGGGGTGTACGGGGGGCTTCCCCCGGGAAAATTTTGGTTGCTAGATGGCCGGAAATCAACATTATTGAGTAGTTGGATACGTAGTCTTTCTTCCATAGATCGATGAACTGATAGGCCTGAAGAACACACTTTCGTACCAACACTGTTTTTAATTGAATTTAATTGAATGCTAGTTGTTCTAAGCCTATTTTGTCCGATCTGCCAACCTATGCCTAGATAGGTTACATAGTTACCAACCTGAAATAATTGAAATACGTGATTTGAAACGCGGGCCGGCGGCCAGCAGAGCCCCCACCGGGGGTCGTGGCCTCGGTGGGGGGGGGGGGGGGGGGGGGCGATACCCCCTGGGCGTTCTGACGATCTTAGCATTTAAGCTGTTTTTTAGGGAGTGTTTATTGATAATATCAGGTACATAAACAAAAATATTTTAATAAAGCCACGTAAAATTCGAGTTCCAAATGTATGTTTAATTTGAGCACCTGAACTATGTAGGCCTACACAAACATTCATTACTCAAATAAACAAAAAATGAATAGGCTGCGGTGGTGAACCTTTACTAACATTCGACACTCTTTCTACCCCTCCTTTTATACTCCTACACCCTTGATTCTTAATTAATTTGTTTAAAGGGCCAACATTTATTTTGAGTTGGGCTCACGGGCCTAAAGATAATATCTCAGTACCGGTAATTAAGCAAGTCATTGTTACAATATATGGTAACACATTCTGTAACTTTAAGCAAAGAATACGTACACAATTATCAATACTCTGTTCACATCCTAGTTGATTAAAACAATAAGAAATTGGATACGTTGTATAATAAACGTTAGTAACATAAACATTAAAAATATATATATAATACGCATACTTTATAAAACATAAATTAACCTAATTTTCTGATAGATAAACAAATTAAATAACATTAATTAAATGAAATATATTTAATGATATAGGCGTATTTGCTACCATTAACCGTAACACATAATTTGAAATAAAAGTAGGCGTATCTTAGAAGAGAATCACTAATGAGCATTGACCTCAAAAGTACTGTAGAAGTACAGAAATAATACTTCTGCTACTTGCCGGAGTGTTTTTGTGGATGTAGAGAAATATGGTTATATAGAACGACTAGAGAATAGGTGTGATAACAAAATTCCAAAAGAGGAAACATGTTATAAAGATATCCTGTTTTCTTTCCTCTATTTCTTATGTAAAACCGGATTTAAACTTTCAAAACGTTTCTACAATGTGTATTTAGGCTTCATCAATACTGTATTGCGAATGGATCAATAGTCAATTAGTCAATTGATTGAATAATGTCTTTGTATCATCGGCACACCTTTTTAGTGTAACCTTACAACGACTAGACAATAATTAATTGATATAGAGATAACACAAAATAAAAAATTTAAAAAAATATGTTCTCTCTCTTATAAAATATAATGAAAATAACCTGATAAAAAAAGATCAATAGGAAAACTAGGAGGAACAATGCATCGAAAAAATGGGGGGAATTAGCCTGGGGAATAACTCTCTAGGTAGAAAAAAAATCCGTGGGGAAAATTAGCAGGTGGCAAGTAGCCACCGTAATAGTGCTATATTCTGTAAAGTAAAGCCTTAAACCACCTCAATTTTTAGTCTACTAAATTAAAAATCTTCCCAGGCTTTTCCAGATATAGCTAGAACTAACTTAATCTTTGGCGTTTTTTGATAGCAGATTATTTTTTTTTTTAGATTTCAGTGGGTAACCCGACTCAAAGACAAGCTTGCGTACAAACCTAACATGCACATTCATCTTCTATACAATAGGAGCCATGTTCACACGCATGATCTTTTTAACATTAAAAATCAAAATTTAAAAGTACATAGACATTTGGAAAACAAGGACAAGAAAAAAAGCTTGCGTACAAAAAAAAAACAAAAAAAAAACAAAAAACAATTTCTCTCATATTACAGAAACTTCTTTTTGGATGAAGTTGAAACTAATACAAAAAACAAATTCTTTTGTATTTAAAATAATTTTTAAAAATTAATTAAGAAACATTAGAAAATTTATTATTATTATTATTATTATTATTATTATTATTATTTATTTCGGCACACAGTACATGTGCCAAGGATTGTCAATAGCGAATATATCACTGTCCTACTTGTAGGTGACAATCCCTTACACAAGACAAACATACACACACGATGCTTTACACAAACTAAATCTCAATATGAGATTTAGGGAGTGGAGTTGTTTTGGTCGTGAGAAAAAATCCTGCGACACTGACAAGAATTGAACCCAGGACCCTGGAATTGGAAGGCAAGCACCTTAACCACCAAGCTATTCAACTCCACTAATTTAAGATTAAATACATTAAAAATAACAAGCTTCTGTTCTTTTGACTTTTGATAGTGAGACGGTTGGTAACTATGAGGTTAGCATGCCTTTTGTAAGCCAGGACCCAATAGTATTTTGTTACGTTTCTTCACAGGGGGGGGGGGGCTCGTCCGAACCCCTTGAACCCCCCTGGATCCGCCACTGCAATTTAGGTTAAGCTTGTAACACTGGACTCAATCTGGTTTTTTTTGTGTTCCTAACTTACTTATGACCAGCTGTTCTAAAAAATAAAAATAAAAATAAAATTTTGTATGATGAACTATATTGCAACTACTGTGGCATTTCTCACCTTAACGTCGTGGGAAATCCTTTGTTCGTGTAGTTCTTAGTCATCTGAAAGTTCTTTCCGATTCTATATAGTGCAACTCCCACAACTATGGCACCCGTGCGCTAAACATCCTCGTGTACGCCTCTGCCAGACACATGGCCAAATTTAACAAGACTCAAGAAACATCTTAATACCTTCACTTTTGCTATTTCTTGGCATCAATTTGCAGAAGAAAATATTGTTAAAGATGCTTTCCTTGAGAAAACAATACTTAGCCTTTAATTTAACCTACTCCTCTCTGAGGAGACTTTCATTCGATACGTTGACACCTAGAAACGAGAGATAACCTATTGGTCAATTCTGCAAAGCCGGGCACTCACTGCGACCGACGTCATAGACCGACGCGATTCTATGAAGAACGCAACGCCACGACGCGCGCGAAACGGATCATTTTTAATGACGATCTGTTTAGACTGCTACCAAAGATAATAAATAGCAGAATTTAGAGCAGCTTCCCAATATAGTAGAACATCCGCTCGAAAGGCATTGTGGGTACACGGAGAGCAATTTTACCCCGTCCGCGCGGCGGCGCTATATAGTAATAATAAAGGCGCCGCTCTGGTTCGTTTGTTTCCTGTAGTTTCTCCACTTAGTAAAATATTCAAATTTTACTCCGCTCGCGGGAGGGCGGATGTTCCATCAATTTTAATGCAAATACGCGGAACAGCTCATTCTTCTGCTATTTAAGTTCTTTGCCGACAATCTCTATGGACGGCGTCGAGTCGTCTAGCGCTCACAGGCAGTGGAGTTGTGTTCGTCGGCTGACGGTCGTACGATCGTCGGACAAAGCAGTGAGTGCCCTGCTTTGAACTTACTACACGGCACTTTCTTCTGATTCAGATAAAATAGGCCTATTGAAATATTCTAATTAATGAAAACTCTAACAGCACACACAGGTAAAACTAAATATTTAGCTCTATACTAACAAACACGCAGCTTACGCATAAAAAAAAATCTGTCTTCACCACTTAGCAATGCGCCCATGGTATATATTTGCATTGAACCAAGGTCATTTTGAGGTACAAACAAATGCAGTATTAGCAAGCAAGAACACCAGAAATTTCGAGAGACGGTAGTTTAAATATATTCAAATTTGAATAAAATTTCCAAATCTGTTGCAATTATCATTAGCATTCAATTTTATAACTTGAAAGTTTAATATAGGGTACAGTGTGATTCCTTTTAGATATGAAAGAAAAGTCTCAGCCAAATACTTTAAAGCTAAGTAAGCCTAGATTTCCGCCCAGTGGCCTTAATGTTGTGAAATGTCTCAAAAACTGATTCCCAGAGAAGCTAAAATGTTAATTTGATTTGTAATTTTTAAAACTAGAAGTGTAGATGACGCATTGCTTTTTTTTTCTTTCTTACAATACTCCCACATTTAGGTACTTTGGCAATTTTTAAGTGTTTACTCATTTGGATTATTTTTGGCAAAAACATTTTTTTCGAATATCTTAATTGAAAATTACCCAAATATGATATTTTAATCTACATTCACATAATTATTAGGAATCAGCCAAAAGTATGGGTGCCAACACAAAGCTTAATTCTAGATATTCTAGAAAGAGTATAATTACTTCAAAACAATATTTGATAACAAAACAAGCTGAACGAAATATAACCTCTCCAGCAATAATAATTACATAACTAACAGCAATGCCAATAAAGTATTATCATGGAGCTTATTTGTACATGAGTGTACCAACAAGGTATAATGATAATGCAAAAGATCTCGATTTATTTTTTTTGTTTTTCAGGCATAAATTGTGGTCTCGAATAACAAAGTGTTGATATTCCATAAAAGCAACAACAGTAAAAATATTGCGTGATCCATAGAATATAACTGAGCGCATTTAGGAGAGTTCCTATGCTAGATATCAGTTTCCTCCCAGGTGAATTTTTCAGTAAGATGTGTAAGACGGGCTTTTCCCTAGCAAAGCTTGAATACGAAGTAGGATTTATGCCTTCTCTTATAGGCAACCAATGGAGGTCTCCTAAAACTATGACACATGCTCACGCTAATAGTAATCGAATGTCTTTTCAGTGAGATCTTATATTAGAGTTTGTACTGTTTAGTATAAAAATCCTTAAGTTGCCTGCTAGCCAATTTAGGATGCGTCGGCTAGTTGGTGAGAAAAATGCATTCTCATTCAATTGAAATCTTGTAAATAGTAAAGGAAAATTTATTGTTGGTTTTTCTAAATCAGTATATCATAGTGTCTCCAAAAAAAATCCTGAGGCTCGGGCAATTTTTCTTAATATCACTTCGAAATGTTGGCATAAAATGCCCTGTTTTAGACTAATTAAGATGGGGGTAGGGGAAATAAATGTATGTTTTTTGTCACTTACATATACTATGGATATGAATTTTTAAAAATGGCTAAATAGTTACGCTTTACTCTCCTTAAAAAATTTGATCGGAATGATAACGTCATCACAACAAATTCCAAGATGCCATCCATTTTAGCGTTAAAAATATTTTTTATGTAAAAATAATTTTATTTTATATGAACTTGGGATTGGGAATTATTGATCATTATAATATTATTATTACCACTACAGATATCATTACAGTATAATCATCATCCATCGCCCCCATCCTATTCCTAGTCATCATCATCCTCAGCGTCGTCATCATGATCATCGTCGACATCATAATCATCACAATCAATCATCGATCGTGGTCATCAACACCATCATCATCATCGTCACATAGTTACCAACCGTCATAATAAGCACCAACAAATGCAAAAATTTATGTTGCCTTTTTTGTAACAATGTTCACTATACATATAAGTCTTTATTGTCATAAACATATATTTACACTCATATACAGTTCTAAATACATTAAAGACAAAATTGTACTGCACCACGTACTGTGGCTAGCCATAACGAATTTAATATATTATTACAAAATATTATGCATATAGTACACAAACACCTCGTGTTATTTTGGGAAATTACAAGTGGTACTGTAAGTGTGTTTTAATAAAGCAAATTTGTACATATTACAATTTTTTCTTATAAATAAATTACCAGCCTCTATTAATTTTTATCTACCAATTATCATTATTATTATTTAATTATTATTATTATAATTATTATAATAATTATCATTATTATTATTATAACTCCGCGCACCGCCACAAAGAGCGAAATTAATAGTCAGACAATGCGTTAGTGTGACAATGTGACCCCTGATAGTCACCCTCATAACTTCTTCAAACATTTCTAATTCCAAAAAAAATGTATTGTGCAACAAAATTAAATTGTATTGACACTACTCACACTGTTTAATTGAACAATTTTGAAATATTCTAGTTTATTGTCAAGTAAACGCTGGCTATGAAACTTCCGACATTTCATCATGTGATTGACAAGCTACTGACATCCGTTCGTGACAATAATACCCTCTGCAAATAACCTGTATTTATAATCAATTAATGATCACATTAAGGAACAGAAATACACCTACAGTATACTGACAGGCAGAGAAAGCGTTTGAAAGTATCGTAGTTAAGGGAATTAGAATAATGTTGGCAATGAAACTTCTTCGACATTTTATCATGAGATCGACCAGATACTGACATCCGTTTCCGTTGTTCAATTCAGTTAGAGAAAGCTAAATATTAACTATATTCATTTTACACTTACTAACACAATACGGTATCTGATAAACCACACCATGGCCTTTTTTTCTTAATTTAATTCTACAAGTAGATTTTTAGTTTTTAATTTTGGCATATTCTGTAGGCCTAACTTCCATTGAGCGAACTAAATGTTGAGGAGATTGTTGCAGATTCAACTCGGCATACACTAGTCCTTCTACGTTTTTTTCAAAAAGTGATTTTTGTCCTAAATTTGTCTCTTCAATACTTGAAAGCTCATTTCTGTCTAACGTGTTTTCATAAACCCTTGATTTATACGTTTTTGGTTTAGAGTGCAGGTTATCGCTCTTTGGCCGCGGTGGTTTGAGTGGAGAGGTAGGCCTACCAGATTTCCCAGAATTTTTTCTCGGGGATGGTACTGGCCGACAATCTATTAACGAATTGTCTATTTTTCCTTTCATGGGCTTAGCGTACATGGCTAAAATTGCTCCCGAGTTGAGTACGTTATTTTCCGTAAACTTGTGTTTATCTGCTTCATGCGTGAAGTTGTGTGACGTTTGTTCAGACTTTGTTTCGGTTATGATCTTCTGCTTAACGTCAGTGCGTACAATAGGTTTGGCATACAGCGGTTTAGAATCTAATGTTGCTGCCCTATTTTGACTAGCAGTTAGATGTGCATCTGTATTAGATACCGTATCAATGGTTGCATATCCACCAAGTTTAGTTAATGCTTTATCTACTACATCACTTGTACTTAGCTCTTTTTTATTAACAAAACTTTGTGTGGGAGGCTTTGCAGATACCTGCTTTTCCTTAAGTTCATGTTTGTCTCTAGAATCTCTACGAAGAAGTATGACGACAATGCATACTATAATGATCACTCCAAAAAATCCCGCGACTACACAGCATACAATAAGCACAACATTTGGACTGGCACCTATTTTAAAACCGTCGTCATTGTAACTCTCAGTTGGGTTAGTAGAATTATATAACTTATTATTATCACCCGGTCGTCCACCAGACCAATTCGGTCCACGAGCAGTGGGCCTTACTACATAAACTTTAAGCTTTCCTTCTGCTTCGCCTTTAAGTCCTAGTGGATTCCTTGCAATACACCGGACTTTCCTTCCGTCGTCATATTCATTGATGTCGAGTATCCGCATAGATTCTCCGTCACCCTCAAGAACATATCGTCCTTGGGTTGCTAATATTCGATCCCATCCGTTGTTCCAAATCCACCAACGAAACTTATTGGCCTGTGGAACCGCTACTGTCTTGCATTGAAACGTCGCTGCCATTCCAGTTGGAACTTCCGCGATCGCAGGAATAACGTTTACAGACGTTGGTATAACAAATGGTACTACACTACAGTTTCTGTGATGTTCTAATTTAAATGCTGGTCCTGTGGCCATACAAGTGAAGGTTATATTATTGTCATCTTCGTTTAACTGACGTTCGAAGAAAACGCCACCATATAGTCCCATGTATGGTTCAACCTGTAGCTCTTCGTGTGGTCCACGCCAAAACCTAAGCGTTGCAGCGGGATGTTCCCCTATCGAATAACATCTGAATATGATAGTATCTCCAGGTTTAGGATTTGGTATACTAAGAGGGCACACCGGATACCCAGAAGGCGGAGGTTGAACTGGTAGCACAGTAACAGTTGACGCAGCTGTTTCAGCTATATGTGAGCCTTGTAAGTCGTATAAATGGCATACATAAGACCCAGCATCACTTGGCCTAGCATTTTTGATCTGCAGATTATTGTTACCTTGTGATCTCTCACCAACTATCGAAAACCGTGACGCGTGGACCACTCGATGAGACTGGATGATAGATCCACGACTTATTTCTGTAACCTCATCTTTCATCCAGTGTATCACGCCAGTGGTCCAACCGCTTTGAACTACACAGTTAAGGGTCAATATCTGACCATCGTAAACGTCGGTAGACCTCGGTTCTTCCTGGAAGTGTAATATTGATTGTGGTAGAACGAAAAACCTTCCAAGTAGCGCACTGTATATTGCTACCAGGATTATTCCAGTTGCCATAGCCATTTAAAGCATGATACAAAAGCGTCACAAGTTCTCAAAGTCATCTAAAGACTTGACTGAAACCTGTGATGTCTATAAAACCTTGCAAAGCAACCGCTGACACTGTAATTACAACACCCTGATATTCCAAAAATAATGTGTAGGTTAAATGTCGCGTTGAATAATTCACACATTAGAAACACACTAATCGCAATGTAGATGTGTGTACTGGCTGTGTTGTCGATAGTCAACTCGACTGGGAAGCTACGTAATTGCAAACATCCGTGACTCAAATCAGTTGTACAACATATATGACGTCATATAAACTGTGTCAGTCGCATTTTGAACAGAATGCAATATCTGAAAACGGTTGTTCCATTAAAATAAATAACATAATATGTTTGGACTTCATATAGTGTTAATTTTTTTTAAATAAAACAAAATTTAATTTATACTCAAAGAGTATTAATAAAAATAGATTATTCATTAATAAGTCGTCATAATTAACAGGCAAAATGGCATGTGCAAACGAAAGTAATCTCATTTTTTCCCTTTTTTTGCATAGCTATTGGAGACACGGGACTTTTCTAATAATATAGCTCTCTGTAGATAACAGCATTTTGTCCATATTTTTAATTAGGTCTAATCTAATAAATAAAAATGGTAATGATAATGACAACGATAACGAAAAATGTTGACAGTGAGAGTGGCATTGATATTGATGATAATAATTATGATAATAAGAAATGGTAACGATAATGGTAATGAGAAAGATAATGAAAAATATAGCTATAGTAATAATAATAATAATAATAATAATAATAATAATAGTAATAACAAAATAGCTTATACATATTTATATGCTAATGTGATGAATATATCCACACCTGCCTCAATACATATTTAAATATTATATATAGGCATATATATATATATTCATATATATATATATGTATATATATATATATATATATATAATTTGATAAGTTTTAACCAACAATAATAATGTCAGCGGATATAATTTTAATAATTATAATATTAAAAATAATACTAATAATAATAATAAATTCAAAACATTTATTTTAATTGGAAGTTGCTATTGCCATTTCATAAAGGAAATAACACATTAGACCCATCTTGGATACCCAAAAAAATTGACCATGCGACTCATATTTTCTTTATCACATACGGTAACCAGGTCGGTCGCTTGTGATATAAACAACGACAAAAGCATAACAACTCTTAGAACCTTTGTATTGATATATTCACAACATATTTAATTATTTAATTAAAATATAATAGAATTAGGTTGAATGCTACTTATGTAAACTAAACACAAATTATAACTTAATAGATCTTCCTTGTTACGCTATTGACATAACCTTTTTAATTTAGATAGTCATCACATCAGGTTGGTTGTTACTAAGATAGACTATGACGCAAAAACACCCAATACTACCTCTACTTGACGTGTTCAATACCTTTTGCAAAATTGTAATAGTTAAACATTTCAAGGGCAATGACACAAAATTAAATTAGGAAAAAGTTAATTCAAGGAGAGGAAGAATCTATTTTATAACATCAATAAATTATTATATATATATATACTGTCTCTTATACACATCTAGATGTGTATAAGAGACAGGTGGGTGGGGGGGTGTATGTGTATGTCTATGTATGTATATAGTAATTTTAGGCTTCTCGGAAAGCCCAGAAACATCAAGCGGAATAATATAATAATGAATGCAATTATATGAATTGACACGAAACAGATGAGAAATCTGACGAAGAATTATATAAACTCACCTTCACCGGTACTTGGAGCAAAGATCTTCGATATAGTGCTCTATTTCAATTTTAAATCGAAAAAATCTAATAGCAGAAATCCATAACATTTTTGTTTTACCTTTTGTAGAGGGGGACACTCAGCTAGTGTATGCTATAAGGTCGGCTGATATTCAGGGGCCCTCTTTATATATATGAAATAATGTGATGCTTTTTGTCTCTTTATGAGGCTTAGGGAGTGGAGTTGTTTTAGTCGTGAGAAAAAGTCCTGCTGTCACAGAATTAAACCCAGGATTACAAGACAAGCATCTTAACCACTAAGATATTCAACATCATTACCGTATAGGCCTATATACAAATATAGAACTTTAAAAAGGGGATTATGAAGCGTGAAGAAGAAGTTGCTCCAACTGAGATTCGAAGCCAGGACATAACCAACTAGGCCACAAATCAGATTAGAAGTAAGAATTTGTTGACACTCTTGGTGCACATGAGTTCAGTGCCAAATCTCGATATCAATTGCAAATTATGGAGATAAATATGATAAAACGCCCTCTATATTGTACCAAGATTTATATATATGTACAGTATAATTATGTAAATATGTAAAAAAAAGTATGAAAGAAAGTTTCTAGAATCTTCGAACCTGAGGGTGTGTGTCTAAATGGTGATTTTGGTTGATTGTAGCTGAAAATGTGGATCATCAAAGCTACTTGTCGACCAATCCACCACCTGGTGATCGTATTTGTAGAAAATATGTAATGTAGTATGAAATTAGAACGTTCACAAAACCAACAGATATTCTTTATTACGTTTATGATACAAAACAATGAATGTACCTATAAAACGAATTGATTATAAACGTTTCGACCATAACTGTGTCATCTTCAGGAATAATAACTAACATGTTTTATACTTAAAGACAGTTATATATATAATTTCAGACTAATGCTGAAATACTTATAACGTTAGTGTTTTAAAAACAGAATATTAAAAAAGTTTTTTCAGTCATTTTTTTTATAAGCTATGTTAATGTCTTGTGTACTCATTTTAGTTACAGGTTCATTTCAAATCGGAAGCATGATACAGAGAGCCGGATAAGCAGCCTAGATATTTCGCATGATCTATGTGAGGCCAGTAGTACGGTATTAAATCATCGATAATTTAAAAGAGAACCGACACATTACAATTATTCTTAAATGAGAGATCATTAGCTTTATCTGGTAAACGGTTGGGAAGAAAAGTTTAGACCTACATTATATTATAGAAATAGGCTACATAATTTAATGTAGAATACATTATAGGCCTAAAAGATGGGTTCATTTTTTTAGTTCCTTTTGATAGGATGAGAAATACAGACTATTTCTCATAAAATATTACCATTTTCTCGACGAATTCATCGTTACTAGGCAAATTCAGAGGTTGTAGACCGCATCCACTGGAATACTCTCGCTTTTAATGTATACTTTATACAGTCAATAAAGTGCGCCCTCTCTAATGAGATTAGTTTTTGTACTTCGCATCTCGCACAATATTTCGGTCGTTCGGTTAGGCTGAGATATGATGTTTGTTTAAGTGTCAAAATCTCAGTCAGAATCAGTTTTTTTAACAAATTTGAAATAATTCCTATGAAATATTATATTTCACAAGTATCAAAACTAGCAACGGAAAATATCATGTCGGCCGTTTTTATGTGTGATAACAGAACCTAAATCGAGGTAAGGCTAGGCCTAGCCTAGCAGCGTTGGATAAGCTAATGTTTTCGGCGCCTACGATATTTCTTCTCACGACCTATCGCAAAATCAAACATGAAAAATTCATCCGCATTTATTTTTTGTGTAGAACACAAAAAATCAAATTTCATTCTTATTTTACATTTTTTTCATTCTAAGGAATGTCTAAATTCAGTTAAACTAGCAATTCCGTATTATATTTATAAATCTTTATAACATTATACAAAAATTAGATTTTTCTTAAAAACTGAAATTTTGCCTGGAATCGGGCTTTAATGTTTCGTCATATTTCATTTCCTATTCCATCCTTCATGAGGGCAGTGTTCATTATTATAAATAAAATTCTACACGTCTTCTATTAAAATCCAATACAGTATATATACAAAAAAAAAACAAATGTTAAAGAAGAAACAATGTTTTTTTTAAAAATAATAATCGTCTTATTGAATAATGCATATTGAAAATAAATAGTTTAATTGATTTACGTGTTTCATCTACTATTTGTTTTGTATAAATAGTTTGTTATAACGATGCGCTCCACCAGTTTACAAGATAAGTAGATTTTATTACCTTGAGAAAAGAAAAACAATAACAAAATAAGAAAACTCCAGATGAACTTATTCAACAGTGCAAAAATATGAATTTTATATTTTATGGGTGGCGCTCTGAAACATTTTCAATGTAAATATTTGATAGGCCTACGTATTAATTGCCACCGTAATTTTAATTTTTTTTAGGGCGTATAACAATTTCTACTACACACATATTTATAGAGACAGCATAATGGCTCAGGTTTGAATCTCGGTTGAGGCAGCTTTTTCACACCCGAATTCCACTTTAACGTTAAAAATTATATATAATTATAGTATTAACGCAAGATGGTTTAGATATTATCTGTATTATATAATGATTCATGTACGATATGAAAAAATCATATAGGCCTATAGTTATGATACTTTATTTAATATATCAACTAAAGTCCTATGCAATATATTTGTGGTAAGTTTTCATCGTGTTAGAATAGGTATTATATCTATTAGTACTGTAATTATCTTTATTAAAAGAAGGAATAAACACTATATGTTATTCATTACAACAATAAGATAAAAAGTATCATTATAATTCATTACAACAATAAGATAAAACAGAATTTCAGAAAGATGTTATTTGAAAGATAAATCTCATTATTCCGAAAAAAATACGAAAAAAAGTTTAAGTTGTAATATATGTGTTGTACTGTTTCAATAATCAACAGTCAATTTAACGTCTTATTATATATAACTACAGCAAACTAACGCCCAATGTAGTTTTTATTGGACGGAGATTACACAAAAATCACCAACAATTTAGTAAACTGCATTATCAACACAAACCCAGGTCATTCGTGTGTCCGTCATCTCCGAGCAGAAGTCAGCTAATTACTATCTTGTTATTTTTTCTTTGGGATTTCCTCTACGAGGTCACGTCGAGCAACAAAGGTCAATATTTCCTCTTGAAAATTCAGTAATAATCATTATTATTTTGTTGCACGATTTAAAAAAATATCTGTTTCTCCCGATAAGCCGCTATAACATAAATATTGGTAAATAGTCGAGATTGTATATGCCCTATTATTAAGAGGATGCTCTATTATACTTTGATACATTTCTAATGAAAGATTCTGAAATGTAATACTGCTCTCCATAATTTCTGAAATGCAGATAAAATAGGCATTCGGATATGGAATGACTCAATGGCAGTGTTCCACTGCCCTCACCGCCACACACATAATCTGTATCTTTATCGCGATCTTAAATGTCTTAAATAGATTTTTAAGGAAATCTAATTAATATTATTATGATCCTAATGAGGACGGATGAACGGGTGATTGATATGATAAATGTCTACCTATAAATGTTCTAATGGTGAAAGTTACATTGAGAGACGAGAATACGCTTGTAATATTATGACAAGACTAATAATAGTGTATCATCCCCATTCAGCATCGACAAACACTACGGGGATACGGTTTTAACATTTCGACCCTTGTTGAAGTCGTTGTCAAGTACAGTTCAGAAATAAACTCTAAGCCGATATGTTACTATAACTTTTCCTTTTAATAAATGAAAAATCATACCCTCCAGTGTCAGCTTTCATTTGATGCTGTCTTATTTTTGATATAATAAGCAATGTTCTGTAAAGCCGAATACATCCACAATAAGCCAACATCTTGCTCCTTCATACCACACGCATCAGGTAACAACGGTAACAGATTACGTACGTAACCAAAGTATTTATAATAGTTAAATAAAATTATAATCAGTGATTTACAGACAACTTACTATTTTAATGTTGGCAGAAATTTCAAGATATATGCAAAGACCAGTTAGCAATATTATTATTATTATTATTTATATATGTTAATTTGTAAGAACATTTTTTGGCGTTTTTATTTTCAGTTAAAAGCTAACAACTAATTTAAATTGGTCTTTACAGTAAGTATATATATTTCTAACTTTAGATTTAGGTTGCAGTGTATAAGTGTACCTTTAAGTTGTTTTTCTTGTTAATTTTAAATCATTTCTTATTGAAATAAGTTTTTACAATTTAGATTTTGTTTGTATAATAATACAGTGTATCTTTGAATTGTTTTTTTTTTCTAGTTCATTTAAAGTGAAACCTATAGGATATAATAACATTCGGAAGACTTGCGCGACATAGTCGGCAGTCATGCTACAATGGTTAGTGTGGTTTATCCGTTAATTAATTGGGGAGGAAGCTCTACTGCACGTATTTGCACCAGACGGTGACATGTTTGAGCAATTGTTTCCACAACATGAAGTTTCTTAGTACTTAAAAGTTTCACTTTAACCCTTATAATCACAGGCATTAAACAATGGTTTTAAATAGCGCATGCACGATGTCTAAACATTTTAACTACAGAATAGGGTGGCAAAAATCAACATTCGTAGACATTGAAAGTGGGAATGAGAAAGAACGCATCATTTTGTACGGTTATACATAGTATTTGAATATAAAATCTCATATATACTATTCAGTTAAATCAATATTATTATATAAAAT